>NW_009649712.1:350486-352096 GCF_000708025.1 Charadrius vociferus
AAAGAGTGTGGACTGGGAGTGAAAATAAGGAGTTTAGCTTTGGCCATTGCTGACAGTGAGTCGTCATGAAGAAAAACACGAGCAACCAGGACATGAGCATTTCCTTCAGACCCCAGAACCTTCCTGTCCTTGAGAACCCAGAAGGATCTCACAGTTGTTACAAGGAAACAAAGACTGCAGCTGTTTAAAATTTAGTCTCTTCCACTGTAGTCCCCATCCCTGCCCTTTTTAAGAAGTACAAGTGTGAAAGTTCTGGCAAGAAACATCCCTCCCTGCTACCAAAACAGAGCCATCACTTCTCTGAGCAGACAGAGCAGTCCAGCACAGCAGTGATGGAGAATGCTGTTGCTGAAACAGTGTGTTTAAAGAGGCTTTATCAAACAAAATCAGAAAGAAGAATCCCTCAAGGACTAAACTTTTTATTTAAGCAGCAAAATTTGCATTATTAGCAGTATAGCCATTCATGATGCCATGTATACAGGTTACATTTAAGGAATGTATTATCTAGACATTAAAAAGTCACTCAGAGTGTTATGGAAAAAGAGTATCTACAGATAACATTGACACAAGCAAAGCTGTGAGTACTTAACCGCTTATCTTTGCTTAAGTGTCCTCTTAGAAACACACATCTTCATAGGCAACTTAATTTACAGAGCTTAGGTATGAATGAAATTTGCTCCCCAGCTCTTCCATTTGATTATTTCAGATACTGGACTAGATTCTTTTCTTAGTTGCTTGATTGAAGTGGATATGTCTGTCTGTCAAATCTGGACCTCTTCTGAAGAAATGTTGCTAGTGCTCTTGCCCATGTTTTGCTGTAATTAAGTAGTTTCTATGTTTTGCCTTGATGAAAGTGTAGGATTTGTCCTTTGGGGTCTATGTTGCATTTATAGTTTCTAAATGGGCCTTTGTAGTTAAATCCTAGAGATGTAATTCATTGCGGAGCAATGGTATACAATTAAGCTTTGTTAAGTAAAAAAATACCTACTATATGTGTGTATAACAAGAATTTGAGGGCTAAATTCTTCTGTCTCAGCCACACTATGGGGGCAGAAGACATGCTGGAGATGTACCAGGGCCAGCTGCTTGGGTGCAATTATGTGATATGTTCGCTTTGATGGTAAAGCTAGGTTCAGATGTTCCAGTGAAATAGAAACACCCAAATACTGTGCTTTAATTTTCCACTAAAATATGTGTGTCCTTCAAAAGTGCATTCTTGCTGAAACAACTTAATCAGTGATAGGTATTACAACAAGGTATAACATAGATCTTCCATGCGCTCTGTGGCTCAGAGGGGAGTTTTGCCAAGCTGGATCCGCCAAGGGGCACGGCGTGTTCGCAAGAGAAAGATGAAAATAGCTGCAGTGTGTAACTGTCATCCCGGAGTTTGGTGGGTTTGACACTTTACTCCAGCACCACTTGAGAATCAGGGAGGGTTACCAGAGCTGAGTGTTAAGTACATGAACCTGAGGAGCGTAAATGTCACAGGAATAAGGCCTGTTTGAGAACTGGTGTTTTTTCATAAATGAATCTTCTGCCTCTGTTTATAGATGCATTTGACATCCATGTACCAGTATGCTCAAGCACTATCTTTTTCCTCTCTCTTTCCC
>NW_009649712.1:352121-353274 GCF_000708025.1 Charadrius vociferus
ACAAGCTTACAGGAAATGACAGAGATATTAATCACTGATTAATCAGGGTCTCTAACAAAGACCTTGTTGTTTTGAATATTCATATTGCCATGGCATTAGGAATGTCAGAATTGCCATTGTTCTGCTGTCAGTGACACATCCCCGCTCTTGCCGCTCAGCATCCCCAGGATGCAGCTCCGGCAAGAGTGAACCGTGTTGTTTCTTCCTAAGTGCTGCCCCTGTTCTCCTGATTTGGGGCAGAGGCACAGAGACATGAAATGACTTGGCCGGATCACATGGGATCCCAAGGAGAGCCAGGAAAGGAACGCAGGTCTTCTTAATCCTGGCACAGGGAGGGAACTTTGTTTCTTATAAACAAAATAATTCACATACCTGACACGAAAGGATGTATCAAGGTGATGAATGTATGTGTGCGTACATGTGCACGTAGATAATTCATATATAATGTGTGTGAGATATATAGTATTAGATGTGTAACTCATTCAGACTTGGCCAGAAAGAGCTATTGTAATGCTGGCTGAACAAATTTATGCAAATCAGTCACTGGTGAAATTAATAAGCTTTACAATATTCTTCAGGCAAATCAAGTGCTTGTGGAACTGTTAGTCCTGGAGGCCCAACTTAGGAAATAGGCTATGATGAGGAAAAGAGTCTTAACAGAGGGTGAAGGTATATGAAGAAGGAGTTTTCTGCTGTCCATCTCCCCACCACCACCCCAAGGCCTTTCCCCCAGGATTAGCCTTTGAGCCAGGACCTTTCTTGCACAGCTGGTAATCAGCTTGGGGAGCTTGTTGCTTTAGGAGGCTGTGGAGGCAAGGTGTGTCAGCAGGGCCAAGGGGGATTAGATGAATTCATAAACAAAAAGAGCAAGCAGGGATGTGCCCTCTAATGTCACAAGTTGGAACACGGAAAATTCCGGTTAGATTTAAGGCCAAAAAATTTTT
The DNA here is from genome assembly GCF_000708025.1 of Charadrius vociferus. Lineage (NCBI taxonomy): Eukaryota > Metazoa > Chordata > Aves > Charadriiformes > Charadriidae > Charadrius > Charadrius vociferus. Next base: position 353,066 of record NW_009649712.1, read on the forward strand.
TACCATGACGGTGGTCAAATATAGCACAAGTCACCCAGAAAGGCCGTGGGATTTCCCACCCTCGGAGGTGTTCGAGGCTGGAGTGGACAAGTCCCTGAGCAAGCTGATATGATTAGCCCTACTTTTGAGTCCGAATGGTCTCTGGAGGTACCTCACAGCCTAAGTTATTCCTTGGTTCTCTGAGTTACCAGCTCTTCCTTTTACTGCTC
>NW_009649712.1:353332-366723 GCF_000708025.1 Charadrius vociferus
GTCCTCCCTCCTCCTCTCCTCTCCTCTCCTCTCCTCTCCTCTCCTCTCCATCCAGCTTGCTTTCCCCCTAACACAGCTGGTCTTGCAGGAGGATGGGTTTTCTCTCCTCTCTTGCCCAGCCTCCCCCAGGCTGAGGCCTTCAGGCTTCCCACAATACTCTCAGGTGTCATGTATTTTAAAGCTAATTTTTTTGCTCTTCTCCCTGGAGATTTTCCAGTCCTAGCTCCTTGAAACAGAAACACTGTTTTCCTCGGGCAGCAGGTCCACAGCACTCTCGCTCCAGCAGGAATCCCTAGGATTTAACTGGCCAAGGAAAGAGCTGGCCCAACCCTGCCACCTAACAGTGGTTGCCACGGTCAAGGTGCACCAGTTCCCTGATATTCATCACGCTCTTGCATTTTACCTGGCCCGTGTCCCCTCATTGCTAGCCCCAGTATGGGAAGCCTGCAAAGGTCTGGCAGAAATTTTGGCTGGGCAACAAGTAAGAATTCACTCAAAAAAATATCAAACAAGCTTGGCCCATCTGGTCCATGGTGTAACACTGAAAAAAGTGGAGGATATACCCAGCTTAAATTGGCTTTGGCCTCTGCACAGCAAATGCCTCACTCTAGCTGGCCTGTCAATGCTCCTTTATGTCGGTATGAAGAGGCAATGACAACAAGAGATGTATTAACGGGAAAGAAGACAGTGAATTTCAAGTGTCCGTACTAGAACTGGGAGACTGTTTTAATGTTTTGTGCGTCTTCCTGCCTGAAGTATTTCAAACACTCACGTCTTGTTTGCTGAACACTCTGAACAATACACATGTAGTTACAGATTGATTTCATAAATCACCTGAAGAACAAGAAGATCTTTCAGAACAGAAGGGACAATTTTGAGGAAGTTTATTTTTTAAATGGCAATATTTATCCGCTTAGTACTTTAGAAAGAAAAAAAATTCTCAGCTGTTGGGCCTGGAAACCACCTGGAAAACATTAGAAAAGGCCTATATTCAGTCTTTGACATTGTATGTGTCTGTGTGTGTGAATGCACATGTATACATGTATATGTATATACGTATATAAAACTCAAACAAAATAAAAGTGTATAGGACAAAATTTCACAAGCCAAGTGAACTCCAAAGCTCAAATTTTATTTTAGATAAATGCACATTTTTGAGCCAATGTAGAGAGATGAAGCTAAACAGGAACAGATTGGATAAGCAATGACGGAGGGTGAGTTTCTCTTACGGAGGCTGTGCTGGAATGGCTGCATTGGCAGAGACCCCAGATGCAGAAGTGTATATACTAATGACAGGAGCTCCATATCTAATACAGTTACACTGTGTCTCCTGGTAACATAAGCTGGGTCAGCAAAAGAAATCTTGGAAGGTCCTACCGAATGTTGGTGTTCTGCCACACCAACAATCTCCACTCTGGAAGGTTTCCAGAGTTTGTCTTTGTTCTGAGCAGGGTTGAAAACCTGAAATTTCAAAATTATGGCAAGGGAAAAGTTTTGGGAAAAAAAACAACCAACCAAACATGGGTTATGGTTGCTTGATTTTATTTCAAACTATTGATCTGATTAAATTTTATTTTTCAACGTTTCTGTTTAGCAGTATATTGTGTGAAGATTTTCTTACAGTATGGTCCATGCTATAATAGAATACCAAAATAAGAAGCTGTTCTAAGGTGAAAAATGCAAATTACTTTATTCTCATTAAATAGGTTGTTTTAACAACTTTTCTGCTTGATTTTACAAATCTTCCAGATTTTAACAGAACCAGTTAGTCTTACTTCCATTGACATTTCTCTGCCTAGCCCAATTTTTAAATATTAAATAATTAGAGAGTAAAAGACATATCTGATGGCTAGCAGCTCCGCGTAGACAAATCCTGCTTCTAAGTTAGGTTCAGTTTTTCTCTTAGTCAGAGAAGGCAATGTACCATTGTAGGAGGTTGCCAAGGGATGTGACAGACTCTCTAACACTTGAATTCTATAAATCAAGATCAGATAATTTTTGAAAGGCATACTTTGCATCCACTAGAAATTGTAAGGGCAGCAGCAAGAACTGTGAAGTGAAATTCTGTAATCTGCATAAATGATCAGAAAGATCTTTTCAGCCGTATATCAAGCCACAATTTTCTGATTCAGCTCTGAGTGCGGTGAAAGGGGATATGTGCAATGATGTGCCATACTTATTACCCTATCTCACAAACAGCTTTCTGTTTAACAAGAAGTCTCCATAGCAGATATAGCACAGCCTGCTGTATCTTGCATTTACTCAGGTGTGTTATTTATATACATTTCTATGGGATCAACTTAATTACCCAAGTAGTGATAACTCCCAAGTTTTGCAAGTGGGGCTACTAAACACAGCAAGTGTTCAGCAGCTGGAATATGAAGTGGCTTCAACTTAAAGAGGTGTGAGACAGCTCATGCTGTTCCCTCAGGCTGTCCTGGGAAAGGTCACATCCTCTCACTTCACACCGGCCTCTGTTTCTCTGCAAGTGATAAATTGGTGCCGTACATTTGCTCTCTGTCATGAAGTGAACAGAGGAAACGATTATCATCGCTGCTTTCTTCCAAGTAATAATGAAAGTATCCCCATCTTTTTCATGGACTCTTCAGTATTTGATCACCTGCCCCTCTTGAGCAAAGAGCCCTCTTCCCAGGGGTACATCACGGGATCTGCCAGTCCTGCCGAGGCTTCGGCTTGGCTGCAGCTCTTCCCTGTACATGGATAAGTCTGTCCTTGGTATGAGTGATGGCTCTGCTCTGGAAACATTTGTTGCAAAGCAGTTGCCCAGCAAACACTCTGGCACAGAGGAGAAATAATGCTGCTCAGTATCCCCCGTGCTCCACTGTGGATCACCAGAATTCAGATCAGGATCAAAAAAAAAAAACCAACCAAAAAGAAAATCATAAAACTAAGTAAGGCTGTTGTCTTTCCTAATAAAGAGAATGGGAGAGAGAAGGTAGATTTCTCTTATTTTTTTGCCAGTCACATCTGTCTTCGGCTCTTCCCAGGCATTGTTAGCAGTCAGCGATGTTCTGAGCATTTAAACTGGAGCCAGATGTGGTCCCCCTTCAGGCTGCTGGAGTTGAGTACACAAAACCATGCCTGGTTTGGACAGGATTTCTGTGCTGATACTTTATAGGGGGGTCAACTGCTGCACTTGGTGTTTCCCTCAGCCCTTTCTATACAACCCTGCTGATCACAGCAGAAAAAAAAAAAAAAAAGGCAGAAAGTGTGGACAGGGGACAGGAGTGGAGAGTCCATTCTTGTTCTCCAAAAATATCAGACTTCTGAAAATCAGTTTTCTTTCCATTTCTGTACAGAGGATACAGAGCACTGTACCTTGGAGCTTACTTCTGTGAAGAGTTAAAGCACTTCTCTTGTATTTGTCTGCACTGCTCTCATGTCCACCCTGTCTTTTTGGACCTTTTACAGGCATGATATATCGTGACCCAGCTGTAGCAATGCCATTCCATAACATGCACTTTGGATGAAGAGGTTTCAGGAGAATTTGGGAAAAGACGGTTTCGAGCAGAAGACCCGTGCTGCTGCTCCAACCTCCACCGCAGGCAGAGCCCGGGCTCCTCAGCTCGCTCCATGCCAGCAGACCTCCTGTGGGGCCATAGCGTGCCTCTGAGTCACTGCCTGCCACTGGTCTGCACCGAGGGAAGCAACTGCATCTCCAGCAATCTCCCCGCTTCCCTCCTTGCTCTTGTCATAATTTGCTAGGGACCGATGCCAGGAGCAAATTGTCATCTGTCACCAGCTCAGCTGCACTGCTGAGTGGGTGCTGGACAGGAGAGGAATCCAGCCCCGCCACCCACTCCCTGCCCCTCTGCGCGGGGAGGGCGCTCCCTGCCCTCTCCGAAAGGCCATTTTCTGCTGCTCAAGGCATCTCCAGTCTTTCACAGGAGGAAGTGTCTCCCATTGTATCTGGGCCCAGGAAAAAATGAGAGGAGGCAAAGAACAACTGGGAAGGAGGAGGAATGAGAAGAGGGCTCAGAGCCACTAAACAAACAGACCCGTGGCATCCAGGTGTGCTGCGCTTGTGTAGTTTCAACCCTGTGGCCAAATAGCCTTGGGTGTCCCAGGCCTTGGCCATAGTGGGATTGGGGGAGAGAGGGAGGCGACAGAGGTAATAGTTTCACAAGGACATACTGTTCTTGAGCAATTTCTGTGCAGGTATAAACATGATTTCCTGCAGCACTGATTGGTACATAAGTCTCCTCACTCAAACAGGGCTGAATGCATTTGTTTACTGTGTCTGATGCAAGGAGGACTTCTGACATATGTTTTATTTATGAGGTGTCCTAACGTAGTGATACTTTTTGTGTGCATGAGGTAGGGAGGGAATTGGTGGCCTCTCCAGGGCTCCTAATTTGAATGGCTGAGGACTGGGTTTATAGACATGTGTGGAGGCATGACTTATAAGCTATACAGGCCTTGGCTGTGTAACACGATCAGTAAAAGTAAAGATCTGGCATGGGGTTGTGGTCTGCTACTGGGTATGTTAACAGACCTTGCAGGTTTCCCTAGGGCTTAGCTGCTTCTTTAGAGATGCCTAAAAGACAGCAAAGGTAGCCCCGAAACCAGGAGGAGAGAGTCTGAAAGATCTCCATCTTTCTGAGCTGCTGCTGTGGGAATTTGCAGCAGATGTAAAGACCAACGGGAGGGGAAATGCCAGTGACCTCCAAAATCAGGAAAGCACAAGGACAGGAACAGCAGCACAGAACGGACAAGCCCCGTGCCTGCACAGGTGCTGAGGACAGCAGAGCATACCCACCAAAGAGAGGTCTGGGCAAGCTGGTGTCCAGACCTTTGGCAGACCCAACATTTCCAAGTGTCTGAACTTGCTCAACCTGCCCCCTTCCTTATCAGCTGTACACGAGTGACATGAAGGAGACAGCCAACTGATGTGAGTGCTGAGGGTTGAGTGCTGGCTTTGGAAGGGTAGATGTGGAGAAGTTCATCAAAACATAAGAAGGGTTGTACCAATTCAGTCATCAGATCCATCTTGCCCAGAAACCTCTTTCTTGGATATCACCTACTGGTTGTGGTGCTTTTAAAAAGATAAAAATAGGGCAGTTGTGTAGGTTGCTGGAATATTGCTAGCCTCAGGGACTATATGGCACTTTTAGTTCCCAGGACAGGACTTGTACCCATGGAGCCCTCAATAATTTCTTCCGTTGTGATCTGGCATTGACTCCATGAAAAGGTTCAACCTCTCCAACACCCTGCAGTAAGGATTTCCAGGAAGAGTATGAGGAGGGGACTGATGTTGTGCTAGTAGAGAAGCAGGGAGCCCTTGACAGAGGGGGTTGGAAGACATTTCTCCTGGCTGAGCAAAGATAATCTTTCTAGAGGCTGAGGAGACGGCAGTAGCTTGGACAAGAAGGCCGGAACAGGCAGCAAAATGGGAGCAGGAGGTGAAGAGCCAAAGCAAGTCTGAGGAAGAGCACTGGTAGAAGGTAGACACCAATGAGACTGACTACAACCAGAAGGTAAGAAAAGCACAGAGCCTGGGTGAAGACTCCAAGAAAAATGAACTGGGATTCATTGCAGACTGGGTCAGGAGTAATGGAAAAGACAAGGAAGACAGAAACCATCCAGATGAGGAGCTGGGAGAAGAGCAACTGGGACTGTTTGAGCTGCAGTACAGGCAAGAACTGGGGACAATGGCATGAGCTTCAAAAAATAGCATGCACTGAGCAACATGCTGCTCCAAATAGAGTCATTTAAAGGTAGTTCGGGTGCATCTGCCTTGCAGTTATTTCTGTGAATGATTGGATTTGCTGGCATGGGTCGTTCTGCACAGGGCAGGTTACTATAGCAGTGTTTACTTTTATGGCAAACAAACTTATCCAGTGCGAGTTACCTTGGGGACGTGCCTCCTCATTAAGCAGTAGCGATGTTACAGCTCAGCCCATATTTGAGCCTTTCCTTAGGCTCTACTCCCAGGAGGATTGCATGGAAAAAGGCCTTAATAATCGCTTTAGGAAAGAAAAATGTACCTATTGGATTAGGTTTCTGTGCAAACCAGTCCATTCAACAAACCCACAAAGAAAGTTTCGGAGAAATGAATGCCATTTGTGAAAACAGGTGGAATTTGCCAAAAGTTTTTGCCCTGGCAAAGGAAAACATGTGCTATGTAGGGGTGCAGCGTAGAGGAAGGATGCAAGGCATTGAAGAAGATGATGAAAAGTTCAAAGAAGATTTCAAAATTTTGAATTTTCTTTGGTTTAGCATTTTGTTTGGAAACACCATCTTTTCATTCCATTCTCATCCTCTTTTCATAGTATTCTTTCCAATTTTTCTTAAGGGCTTAGGTAACTCGCAAAAGAAATTGAACACTTTTTTTCAGAAAGTCTAAGTGGTCTGGGGTTTCCAAAATTATTTTCTCTTCCACCTCACAAAGAGGTAGTAACAAGGAATATTCTATATACTGTAAGTGCTGGAAATTAAGCCTGGTGCATGGTAGTCAGCTTGGAGCTAAGCCCCTGAGGAGCACTGCCTGGAGTTAGACATGGTTGTGCTCTTTAGGAAGGGGAAGAAGCGGTGTGTGTGCATGCCACTACTGAGGCAGGGTTGGGAAGGAAGCATCCAAGGATCTGGTCCCTCCCTCAGTCACACACAGGTCCATTGTGTTACAACTCTTGCGTGTCTGTGTGTAATATCCACCCTGACCTGGCCATGTGCATAGCGCATGAGGCACTGGCTGGTCTATATAAACTTGCCTGCAGGAAACATCAAAGTCACTTCCTCTGCAGTGTTTCTTCACCAACTCAACTGAAGAAATGTCTGCGGTCACGTGGTGAGGAGGAGAAGTGTCTGGCTGCCACCGCAGCCAAGCGCAGGCTACCCAGGCTCCCTAACAGCAAGGACTAACTGCATCAGCTTACTTATTGTAAAGACCTTTCTTCTCCCAGCAAGCACTCAGCTTGCTTTCTTTCTCAGCCCCCTGAAATATCCCAGTCTCTGAGTCATCCTATCCACAAAATTCAGGGCAAAATTCAGCCCGTCATATCCTGCTTTTTATTTGAAGAAAACAATGAGCATCAGGTCTGCCAACAGGGAGACCAACAGGAACACACTGGGGGCTACCATGGGCCCTGAATGAAGTCCAAAGGGATGTGGCAAACATCTGTCGAGGAATCAAGACAGCTTCTTTGGTCCACATATCTGGATGTATCAGAGGACACAGAGATGCACTTGAGTTTCTAGAGAGGCCTCTTGCTTGTAACAGGTCTACTGGTGGTGGGGGCAGTTTGCAAGGCCATTGCAACCAACTTAGGGTGTGATGGTTCCTCTGGACTTCAGCAAGATGCACTGCAGCTTGCTTTTGATATCCACCTCATGCACTTTGGCTTCCAAGTTACTTCTAACTGCCGGATTTAATTTATTTGGAAAATGCTCTATGGCCTTCAGGTTTGCTCCACAGATTTTAGGTAGCTCATTGACTGATACAAAATCCTCATTCCCCCTTTTTTTTTATGGTAGCTTTAATAGGAAGAGTATGGAAGGCGACAGTACCACAAAGCTGACAGGAGGAAAGTTCCTGCACAAAATACTTCTGTCCCTGAATTCACTTGAAGTTCTGGAGACATTTTAGCATCCAGGTATAAATGTGACATGATCAATGTTGGACACAGCACTGTTTGTCCACTTTGTTCAAGCCACAGGGATAAAAATGAAATTTTCTTTCCATCGTTATCAACATGTTCTGCAAATTCTGTTGACATCCTGTGTCTTTCAAAAATCACAAATGTCTCTTCTTCAGGGCGAGGCAGATGAAAATGTGGAGTTATAATCCAAAGCAGTCGTCCTTTGACAGGCTGACTCCGTAAGTCACATGCAGAAAATCCAAGGTAAGGCTGTTTTTCTATGGGTTTGTTGTTGAGTTTTTTTTTTTTCCCCTAGAACTCACTTTGACTCTCTAGAGGGTATGTGAGCTGTAGCTAAAAATCTCTTTGGGTTGGGTAGTGGAGACTGTGGCTCCAGTAGCTTCTCAGGGATTTTGCAGCTGTTCTCCAGCAGAAATGTGCAATAACTGCGCATAGTAACGTACACGTATTTTCTTTCATAGTGGAGGCTAATTTATGAGTTTGCTTAGAACTTTAACACTCGGTTGGTTTATGCTGCACCTTTTTTTGTTACACATAGGCAGCATTTCCTGAACCGGCATGGCAACTGGATATGGGATTGCCTCAAATCCTTGGCGAGGTCTGCTGCTCAGAAATTCCACCCTAAATCCAGCCAGGTCTTTTGTCACAGAATATTATTAGTTCCCTCTAAAGGACTCTGAGAGTAACCAAGTACTTTTTTTAAAACCCAAAGCTATCTCAAACAGGAGGGAGAAAAGAGTAAAGGTGATGAGAGGCTTATTTCTAGTGAGAAGATGCAGACCGAGTACAGGACACTTTTCTCTGATAGGAATAATAGTATGTGGCACATCTGCAGGTCTGAAAAGAAACCATCCTCCCATTATATCTGGCTCAGCATTAGTAACATTAGAAATCACTTATTTGCTTTGGGATGGAGGTCACATAGCATGGATTTCTGACAGTCCCCCTGCAAGCTACAACCTTCTGAAAGGGACCCTAAAACACAAGTTTCATGCAACCAGCACTCTGCAAATGGGTGCTTGGGGCACACATCTGCAGGGAAGGAAGGAAAAGCCGAGATTGACATGGCTCTCCCAGCACAGCAAAAGGAGATTCCCATGCAGTTGGGCACACTACTCACTGGGCTGCAACATAAAGGTAGCATCCAGTTCCTGCTTCCCTATCCAATGCACGCTTCCAGACCTCTGGGATTCTGACCCCTTTCCCCTCAAATTATCCTTTTGCTTTCCTGTAAAAGAAGTCCTCAAGTAGTCCCAGACGAAACAGTTTCTTAGGGTTGAAAGAAATGTTTTATTTGATTTTATTTTATTTTTTTTTAAAAAAAACTTTATTGGCTTTCTGAAACTCCCAGTGAACCAAAAAAATCAGGTTATTTCAAGTGTGGTTTAAGCATGTGGTTCTTCTGGTTTCTAAAGGTGCTTTCTACAACACTTAGAGGTAAACGCATGTCCAAGTGCTTCATTGAATGATCTCCCCCCGTTCTTCGAACGCAGGGAACAGACAACCATGATAGCACAGTCTCTCAGAGACGTGCAAAAGGACCTCTTCTTGGGCTTCAGCTTAGAGCAGCCTTTTAGAGCTTCATTCCTAAACCCAGACAAATCCCTGGAAGTTGTTCTGACACGTATTATAACAATAAATAAATAATCACATGGCATTTTATTACACCGTCAGAACTCTCTTTGCATGGGATACCAGTGGATCTGGATGAAGCCAATTCTAATTACAGATAAAAGGTTTGATGTATGAAAAGAAGCTAGTATTTACGCCCAATTATCTGAGGGAGGAGAGATAGGGCTGTGCTTCCTTTTATCATTTTCATTAAATTTCTTTTGAAATTAAAAGACTCCTTGAGTTTCTTAAGATGCAACAGTCTTTTCAACTTGCCGTCAGTGAGATACAGGTTGTTTTCTATGATGTGTTGCGTAAGTTCAGACACTGGGATCTCTCCCTCGGTTCCAGTAGAGCATTGCATGGTGCTTGTTCACCCAGTTGCTCCCTTAACATCCCTTTGCTGAAGTTTAATCTCCTGGATTTGCATTTCATGTATTTCAGGTCTGAGGCCAGGCACCCTGTATTTGTAAACTGCCTCTGCCCTCCCATCACCTGAAGTAAATCACTCAGAGTGAAGGAAACCTCCACACCTTTGGGCTCAGTCACAACAGGTCCCGCAGCCTGGGGATCATTAGGGAGGAGTAACGCAGGACCATTGCATGCTAACAGAGGGGAGCTGGACCTACAAATGCCATTTTACCCCAAAGAACCCTCCGATGGAACAGAGAAAGGATGGGTAGCAGCCAAGTGGACACGTTATCCCAAAGAAAGCAGCTCTCAGGGATGGGGGAGAGCAGGACCTCATCAGCTCCATGTGCTGCTTGCAGTTCAGAAGACCTGGTCTTTGTCGCTCATCTCCTCCCTCCCTCCTGGGCACTCTGAGCCCAGCCTCTTTTCTTGATCTCAGAATAGGTCCCTTGCTTCTTCTCCTCTTCATTTCTCCATCTGCAAATTTGGGATGATGTGTGTAAAGCTCCCTGAAATCCTCTGCAGGGAGGTGCCACAGAAGTGGAAAGTATTAGCTATCAGTATCCTTGTTAATATTCTGCTCGACTCTGAGTGAAGTCACATAATCCTGTGTTTGGGTCATCACTGTTTGTTGCTATGGAAATGTGTGTTATCAGATATTACAAATTCAGTGTCTGAGGACATCCGAGGAGGGAGAAAATCCTTTGTTTGAAGACACGCTTGTGCCGGTGGCAGGAAACTTAGCCAGAAAGAAGAGAATTCACCTATTTGACGTTCGTTCTCTGAAGTTTGCTGGAATGAGTCAATACGAGCTCCCCCCGTTCGCCCCCTGAAAGATGGTATCTCTTACTCGATGCACAATTCCAAAGTCACTGCACATGCTGGGTGAATTTCCTGCAGTCATATGTGAATGCATCTGGTAGGATCATTAACACTAGAGCAGAAGACAAATGCAAAGTATGTGCTTGACCATATGGGTGAACGTGAGCTGCTTAAGAGTGCGCAGGGTAATGGAGATGGAAAGTCTTACGAGAGAAGATCAGTATCCCCCCATCTCTTTGGTAAAGGGATTAAGGCAGTTGGCCTTGCAGGAGTATTCATAGAGTGTAAGGCCAAAGGGGACAGTTAGGTCACCTAGGCTGACCTCCTGCATGTTACAGGTCATGGTATTTCATCCAGTGACCCCTGAGATGAGTCCTATAACTTGTGTTGGGGCTACAGCAAAGCTTCCAGACAGACCAAAGAGGCAGATGCTAACAGCTCCCTGCCCGGTTTGTTCCAATGAATAAGCACTCTCACTGGTAAGGCACAACTGGTAAGGGTGGGGGCAGATCGAACCAAGCTTGCTGCAATGGGGTCAAATCCTAAAACGGATGTGCTCGCCCAGTGCAGCTTCCAGATCTGAACTGGTGGCATTACATTGCCCTGTGCCTTGGTCCCCCACAGTTTCACACCTCAGCACAGGTCTCCATTTCATATTTATATGTGACTATGCCTTTACCCTGTGAATGTGCGTACTCACCAAGTGGCCATGCGGTCTTCCTTGAGTGAAACAAAACAGGCTTTTTTGGCAGCTTGCTGCTCATTTATACAGTTCTCTACTGTATCTGCTCAAAATCCGATTATATTTTTGAAATCCATAGATGCCCAAGACATATAGGTGCTCACTGTTGGTCCTACTCATTGACTCTACAGATATAAAAATCCCCTTCTGGTATACGTTCAGCATCACTCTGATTGCTAAACCTTACTGTCAGGTTCCCTGAACAAAAGCTGCTGTAAGAGAAAACATGGTTCAGGTTTTGATAATGTCTCTATTTGAGGTATTTCATGGCCACACTGTTATCTCATGCTTAAAGATGAAACACAAGCCACACCTTTATTTCCCTTTGGATCTCTGTGTTGAGTGCATTCCTCATCCTTCACCAGTTTCTCATTGGGATTTTTCCTCCCTGCTTCATAGAAAGCTGATTTCACACTAAAAGCAGGGAGAAAGGTGCCTAAGACCAAGCTGACCAGCTTGAGTTTCCTTAGTGAAGGTCTTTATTTTCCACTATTCAGGCAGGTTGTAAAAGCTCCATAATACCTGGGGGGATGCAGCCACTGGCAGGCAGGGCTGATAAGAACTGTTGCCTGAACATCATGCATGTACTATTTTTAGCTGGCAAACACCTGCACTCAGCACTAACAGAAGGCTCTTGCAGTGAGAAGTGGCCAACTCATGAAAATATGTTTGTGTGGTTTTATGTATGCATATATGTGTGCATGTATATGTACATACAAATGTATGGCTACGTATACATATACGCCAAGATTTTTTTTCTATGACAAATATTTAATCCATTTAAACTAAATTTTCCATATTTAATAGAAAAATCTAGTGAAAGACTTTACTATTCCTAAAGGAAGCGATATATGTTATAGGATAATTGTATATTCTGCTCTAAAAATTCCCTGTCTGCTAAGAAAGATGATACAGCTTTTATTTTGTACAAGTTTCAGGTTTACAACTCAGACGGTAAAGATTAGGCTGGGAATCTGAACAGCAGCTTACTATTCCTGCATCTCTACTACCATGGTGATTTTTGCCATCAGAACTGAAACTGCCAATTACAGGGCTGAATCATTAAATGAGACAGGATATACTTTTCTTTTCCATCCAAATCAGCAGAACCTGCAAAGCTCTTGGTACTTGTAATTAATGTTAAAACTCTCCAAGTCACATTTAAAAATCAAGAAGACATCCAGAACTGCCTAAGGTGTTGCTCATCAGAAGCAGAAATGGTGAACTTAGATCTTGTTTGTAGGAAGCCATTTTTGGACATTTTCCATTGCCAGCTCATGCTATTACAAATTACTCCGGTGCCTGGGACATTGTCACTTCCCCTCACAGACTGCCAGTATTCAGAACAGGTATTGCAGACACTGTTAGGAAAAATGGTGGTGTGAAAAAAAAGTATCTGTTCCCCTGTGCGTGATGGGAGAATGTAGGTGCTACATGTTTTCCAGCCTGACAAGTTCTTCTTCATGGACTTCAGTTCTCTTTGCTGAAGCACAGACCGCAATTCTAACCTTGCAGGATGATTTAGCAAGAATTATACAGACTTAATTGTTAGGGCTGTTGCAGGTAAAATCCCAAATAGGCATATAATAACACACAAGACATTTCCATATAATTTTGGAAATATTTAATACATCCAAATTCTGTACGTGATAGCCACAATACATGCCACTCCTTAGTAAAACTCTACTTAATTGAAAAGAAAAGGTTACAATTCTGTAGCTTCATTTCATGCAGTTTCTCTAGTCAGGATTTGCAAGCGTGTTTGTATCATTCTTTTTCCCTCCAGCTCAACTTTTGATCATTTTAGCCACTTGCAACAAACATTTGGCAGGAGGGGAGGACTCTCAGATATGCTACACTCCTAATATTTTTGTGAATACTTGTCTCCACTTTAAGAAGAGAGAAACCTCATTAGCTTCCAGGGAAATGCTGCAAAATGAACTCAACCACAGCAGGCACAAAGGGTGTCTACAGAAGATGTAACGGCCCAGCCACAGCTGCATCTCATGTTTTATTAGACATCGGAGTCTCCAGTCGCAAGACACGCAGCCCTGAGCAGCTCAGCTCTGCCTCTTTGGACCTACTTATTTTAAAACCTCTCTGGGTACACATCAGATGCCAACTTGAGAAAGTCAGCCTGCAGCCCACGATTAACGAACCACATCAGCAAGGCACACTTCTTCACT
>NW_009649712.1:366739-400124 GCF_000708025.1 Charadrius vociferus
CCTTCCTGACACTGCTGAGCTTTGACATCAGTCATCTCCAGTCTCAATTTCTGCAAACTCCTTGATGGCAGTGGGCACCAGGGACCCAGCAGAATAAACTGGGAGATTGCCATGCACCAGAGAACAAAGACACTGGATGCTGCCAGCTGCACTGGAGGCTGTAGTTAAATGCTGCCCTGCACTTGGGCAAGCAGTTTACTCAATCCGTAGTTGATCAGGACATCACGAGGGTATATTCAAAGGGACATGGGCACAACAACAGACACAGTTTTTAGTCCTGTGCTGGGCTGGGCAGGAAGCACTTGGATCTGGTTTAGTAGAAGTGACTAGTAAAACCCATACCCAGAAAGCACCATTATCTGACACATTTTTGGGGAGCTGTCCTCTGTCACTGCCACATAGCAGACCTCTTCTCCTGCCCCAGCTCCGTAGAAATCCTGCTGTAGCATTGCCCCATGGCTAGTTGCCGTTGCCCCTGGGGCTGCATACTCCAATATTTGCTGGGATGGCTTCTCCTTGCAGTGGAGGAGGTACCTACAGCACATGCTGGTGACGTGCCCCAGTACTGCTGGATGTTTCTAGCCTGCTCCTGACTGGGTGATTTTGGTCTGCTCCCTGCTTGTGTACAGGCACATGGGGATTTTCCAGCAAATGCGCCTTCCCTGCTCTTGTGCTCCCTTTCATCGGATTTAAATGGTGCCAGGTAAAGCTTAAGGGTTTTAACTGAGCAAAACCAAAAATGACGGTGAAATGAAGCTATGGGTATACAAGGTAAGACTGACTGTGTGTTTGCTACAGATACCTGAGGGTAAAGTTTTATATTTTATTTACTTTGGCTGCTCCAGGGTGCCTCTCTGCTCACACACATTTCAGCCAGGGCCTTTATGGCAGCATTAAATGATGACTCTCAGTCGCTAGTGACATTTTCCCTCTCTCTTAGTCCACTCACTTTTCACCTTCCAGTTCCAGCCCAGTTTCATGGGTTATTTTCCACTTGGAAGCAGTTGTCCACCTCCCCCAGCTATGTCTGGCTGACGTGTCCCTGCTCCTTCCACTCCCTCCAGCTCGAAACTTCATCCCTTTCTCCCACATCTCCCAAAAGCTGTGTCCTCCTCTCTGTAGGGACAAGCTGTAGGGACAAGCTGTAGGGACAAACTCCTTTCCCAGCCCTCTCCTCCACATCCACAGGAGCTGCACACTCTCCGAGCCTCTTCCTTCCGTGCTCTTTTCCTAGGCTGGGCTCCCTTCTCCTCTCCACCTCACCCCCCCCACCCCCCTCCTCCGCAAGCAGCCGCAGCAGCTTCCTCTGACCGAGGCTGTCCCAGACACTCTGGCTCCACGGCACACCCTCCATGTGCACAAAAACACCACACCAGGGCTTTGCTTTCTTCTTCTAAAATCCAGCTCAGCCCAAGCAGCTGGGGCATTGAGGAAACACCTGTAATGCGTGTCACCCACCGTGCCACCACCGGCACGGACACTTCAACTGGCTCCACCAACCATCGTGATCCACCACTGCAGGTGGCATCAGGGACTGTGGCTTTTGCTCATGTCCTTATGCATCCATGTGCCCTGCAGGGCCATCCTGACGGTCCCAAGGTGAGTGGTTTTTTGCAAACAGTATCTGTTGATTTGCTGCAATGCCCTGTGGTTTGCAGAGGACAACAATATTTTAAGTGGATCTGTAGAAAAGCACCCTACTTGGGTGCAAGTTTGCACGAGAGATGGGGTATATTCAGCTGGAGTGAGTGCCCATGGACAAGATTGGCCCAAGGGGCTGCAGAGAACCGGCAGGGAGAGATGGAGGAGCATCTGTCCCAGGGAAGCCCTGTTCCCTCAGCCGCCCTCCCAGGTGCCGTGACTCACCCTCCCGCACCATCAGCTTGTGTAACGGAGGGCGAATCCCTCCCTGTGAGCGGCTCCTGTTGGAGCTTGCTCAAAGGCAGGCTGCTCTGCGTGTGCAGCCACCCTGGGCAAAGCTTGTCCTGGAGACAGGACCTGGCTGTCCCTGAAACAGGACCTGGCTGTCCCCGTGCAGTCTTGCCATTGCCACACAGCGGTGGGGCTGCTAATGTGCGTGAAGCCTGGACCGTCCCCAGCGGCCTGTGCCTGGTCTGTGCGGATGCCCACGTGATTGCTGGCAAAAGGACAACCCAGGTCGGAGCACAGTTCTTGCCTTTGATGCTGCCAGCTCTTAGCCAGCTGTCTGTTTTCAGGTCTCATGAACTCAGCAGGCTTGGAACAAGCTGCAACTTGGCAGAGACATCCAAAGAAAATCCAGATGTTGCAGGAAGTGCTGTCAGGCTGGGTCAAGCTAGGAGTAATTCAGTGCTGGTAGGGGCCACAGAGCTGCTGGCCTCCAGCCTCCCAAATAGAAAACTACTTTTAATTTCCTGGTGGCTTGTGGCCACTAGAACTACCATGATCTCCCATTCCCAGATGCTGGAGTCTGAGTGTCATTGGCCAAGCCCAGTTTCAACTTACTTAATTTTCTGCCGCGATTCAAACCAGAGAAGTTTTGTTGATTTCCTCCTTTCTAGGCAATGGTTGTGTAACACTCCTGGCGTGGGTTAGCTGCTGTGTTCCAGTCCAAAGCATCTGTGTTGCAGTGGCAGATTTTGATGATCCATATTACTTAGATATAGTGTTCGTCATCTGTCTGGACATCCTTCAGTCTGGGGGGAACTCTGTGATGATAATGAGTTAAATGCCTTGACCTCGTTTGGGAATTTTACTGGGGAACATGTGCAGAACTTGGCTAGCAAAGGGTAGGGATAGTCAGCCTGTTCTTTATGTTTCTGTTCACTTAAACTACATATGCTCTTACAAATGCTATCTGGAAAGCCTGGCACAGCTGCAAGCTTTCCATCTCAGCAAAACCCGGGTCTACCTACAGGCTGGGAAACTGCTTCAGGAAGAGGTACCAATGACATTAAGAGGCGTTCTCCATGAAGTGGGGTGACAAGAAAAGTCTAGTTCTTTCACAGAGGGATGGATGGTGGAGTGATGTGTAATCAGGAAAGCAATCTTGTATCTGTTACAAGACACTGGAGGGTGCAGAGGAGGATCGGTGAAGTGAGGCTGCAGCTAGAAAATGAGCTTTGTGTAGTGAGGACCAGGATGGGTTTTGCTTGTCAGACAGAAGGTTGAGAAGTGATTTAATGAGTGCGAGTGGATTGCACCTGGAAGAGATCTGACAGAGAGAACTGGAGAGGCTTTTCAGTTTTGCTATTGAGGGTGCAACATGATCAAACAATGTGAAGCCTGGCAAACCCAGCCTCGCAGTAAGGAGTGCACTGTTGGGACATCTCACCTTCTCACTGTGTTGTAGCAAGAAAGGATGTTTTTCTGCTTGATATGCTTTCATCCAGCTACTGGGAATACTCCTCAGTGAAGTGAATGTGTACAATAGGGCTAGATTGCAAGGTGTGGGGGTACTCTTCCCTCTAAATTCAACTCCTGTTCTCCCTCTTCCTGGACATTATGGAGAAGGTCAGCTGCATTTATCACTCACGGGGCTCGGTCTGCAGAATATGATGGTAATACAAGCTTGTGGCTTTTACAGTAGTAGATGCATTCTAAGAGTATCATTTTGTTCATTTACCACCTTCCTCTGCAGGCTCAGGGTGATTCCAGTTCACAGTATGATAGCAAAAGGGACAGACCTGCAGATTGAAGTGTTCCAGAAAATACTCATCTGTCTGGTTGATATCTGGCTGATTGGCCTTGCTTGCGTACCTCACATGTTCTAAGAGGGTGCACACAGATCGTTTCTCCAGAGAGAAACGGTAGGAAATGCGCGTATGCCTGCAGAGGGTTGTGTGATTCAGCTGGGAGTTCCCAGAAGCAGCCAGTGAAAGGATGCAGCGCTTACTGGAAATGCTCAGGTGTCATTTCCCCAGGACAGAGCGTTAGCGTAGGCGGTTGAGCTGGCAGGTTGCACTCAGTCACACTCACCTAACCAGGGCACAGAGAGAGAGGATTGTGTTTTAGCAGTTCTTTCTTGTGGACTCAGTTTGTCCCCCAGGGGAGCTGGACTTCGTGGCATGTGTGGAAGGCGAGCAGGGGCCTTTGCCAGCAACTGAGGGCTAAGGGGAAAGGGGCACTCCTCATAGGACATTCCTTCCAGCCCTTTCACCAACTTTGTTGCCCTCCTCTGGACACATTTGAGTACCTTAACATCCTTCTTAAATTGTGGGACTCAGAACTGCACATGGTGCTCAAAGTGAGGCTGCACCAATGCTAAATACAGTGGGATAATCACCTCTATTGATTGATGAATTACTTGCTGGCGAGAGGCTAAGGTGCTGCCGTTCCCTCACTCTTGTAAAATGAGGAGATTACAAAGGGGTGTCATCTCTGAAAGATCCGGTGGGAATGTGTGTTTACATACATACATGACAGCAAATCCCCTCTGAGACTTTATAGTATGTAACAGCAAGAAAAGGCCATATAAATGAGAAACAGAAAAGACTTTATCATCTAGGAGTCTCAGAGTTACTGCCTGATAATTAATTTTCTTACAAGCTATTTATAGTATTCAAATGGCACACACAAGCTTTTGTGTCCATCAAGTTTTTCATTAAGAAATTATTTAAATTCAGCCTGGAGAAGAGAAGGCTCCGGTGACACCTTATAGTAGCCTTCCAGTATCTGAAGGGGTCCTAGAATAAAGCTGGAGAGGGACTTCTTACAGGGGCATGTAGTGATAGGACTAGGGGCAATGGCTTCAAACTGGAAGAGGGTAGATTTAGATTAGATATGAGGGTGGTGAGGCACTGGAACAGGTTACCCAGAGAAGTTGAGTATGCCTGATCCCTGGAGGTGTTCAAGGCCAGGTTGGATGGGGCTTTGAGCAACCTGGTCTAGTGGGAGGTGTCCCTGCCCATGGCAGGGGGGTTGGAACTCGGTGATCTTTAAGGTCCCTTCCAACATAAACCATTCTATGATTCTACGATACTTACGTTCATTTTACACGTTGTCTGGGAACTATTAACAGACACTAATGAGAATGTTATACAATATCACTCTGAACTTTTACTTAGTGTACCACTGGAAAATCCTGTCCAGGAGGGTCATGGACCATGCTTGAGCAGTGAGCTAAGTGGAAGTGCAATGAAAAAAGTGGCGTAACAGCTGTACATGGCAGTGTTGCCACATCCCCTTTTGAATCTTGAATCTAACTTGCTGAGAGTCAAAGTGATTACTGTGTTTGAGGTTCAAAACTATTATTTTCCTCAGATCAGAGAACAAGGACATGGATTCTTTTTGCCTTCCCCTACAGTACTGAGTTGCTGGTTGGCCGCTGGCATCACGGAGAGACAGCTCACCAAATCCCTTCTCTGTCACTAGCAAGGCATCAGACAACAGCAGAATCAGTGTATCCCATTTCCAGTCTTTTAACCAGGACCCTATAGTCTTGAGAGGATGGAGATATTTTGCCTAACCAAGTCACCGGAGCCAGTACTCAGGGGAAATCTGGTGGTTTGCGATTGCCAAGCCAGGTAAGACAAACTAATGACCCTTTCTGACTTCCAGCTGCATCACACGTTGGGTCTGTGTTGCTGTGTGCCCGCAGTACCGCATGGGGCCTGGAGCATGATCACTGTCGGGGTGTGTGGAGGGGCACCCGGGACTGGGCCATTCGGAGGTGGCACAGCCAAGGGGACAGATCCCTGCTGAGAGGCGGTGGGAAGGCTCGTCTCAAGGGGAAGGTGCCGGGCGCAGCTGGGGTGAGTGTCACAATGCACCTCCACGAGGGCTCCCGAGAGCCTGAGGATGCTGTGCTTTGAGATCTCACCTGAGGTCTCCCTTGAGTGAGTGTGACTGGGTTTCAGAGCTGTTCTCAAACCACTTGAGCACTCACGTATCTGCAGGGTGTGTGATGTACTCTTCCCATGTCTAACTCCCACTGACCTCTGCAGCATTTTTCATGCATTTCCTTTTCCAAGTGCTGCCTCTCCGTTCTGTCTCCTCTCCCCTGCTGCAACCATGGACCTGTCCCCACCACCCAGCTCTTGCAATGGGCTCCAGCTGAGCCAGTTTGGGAGGAGTAGTGGCCCCCTGGGAGCAGGTCCAGGTGTTCAGTAGCTCCCACCTCAGACATTAGCATGACTGCCTATGCGTATTGCTCTCAGAGCACCGCTCACAAGGGAAACTTCTCACGTGTGCTCCTTGGCTCCTCTTTATTCCCAGTCACAGCAATTATGTGGCTGCTTTTTGGCTTTCGTTTGTCCTAAGCTGTTGTGCCTCAAGTGAGCGCTTATTAGCACTTCCTTCTCTGAAAAGGAGTGACTGCAAAATAAGCCAAGGGTCATTTCCCTTCCCTTGAGACCAGGAGACGTCCTGGCTTTTAAATCAGGCTCCATAAATTTTAAGGCTTAGCATCTCATGTGTTTTGTCTAGAGAGGGGTGGAGGTTCCCCCGGAGAGAGTGAGGAAAAGAAACTCTGATATAACAGTACTTTGCCTTGGCAAGAGTTTTTAAGGCATCCGAGTCAAATGACAGCACAGACCAGTGTAAAAAAAAAGCAACCTTCAATACACCAACTGTGTGAAATCAGTCAGAACAAGAAATGGAAGAGGGAAGTGACCATTTCCTATTTCTTGTATCATCTTTACTTTCATACCATCCATCAGCAGGTGGAATTGCTAAACATCAGCCAGCAAAAAATGCTGCCAGTAAATGAAATGCCATTGTTGAAAATCAACATGAATAGGCTGTGCTGTGTGATGAATGCAAATTTTTAGATTGAAAATACTCCGGATATCTGCAGTGCTCACCATAAGCTCGGAAACAAGGATTCGGTCTAATGTCAGAGGCTTGAAACTTCTACAGGTCCGTAAAAATCCCAAATTTCCCATCAAATAGGCTGCCTTGTCAGCACCATCCATGAGTTTCTCTAACCTGTGCTGATTCTTTCTGTAAGACATTCCAGTGGTAAAAGCTGTCGGAGAACAAGGTGGCCTCTAACAAGTGATATCAAGAGTATGTGTTAGTGGGCCAATGTGGCAAGGAGGTCAAGAGCTGCAATGGCTGGTTGGTTTCAGCGGTGACCATGATATTTGTACCTCAACATGTTCTCTTCCTTTGATGAACTATTCCTCTAATGCCTGTGTTTATGTCCCAAGAGCAGAAACAAGGCTGCATCAAGGAGTTCTCTGCCCTTTCCCTTTCAGGATGAGGGTCAGTACTGGTAGATGGAGGTACGCACCCCCAGGGTGAACACCTTCACTGAGACGGCACACCTACCCCAGAAACAACTGGAGGTTTGCTCCAAGGCTTGGCACTGTTTCTTGGTCAAAGTCAATAGATTCCCCATGTCCCCTCACTAACAAGTCTCATGGATACTAGCACTAGATTTGTTTTTCCCCGTCAAGCCCATGCCTTCTCTTGGGCCTCAGTTTTAATTTCTTTTCTACAGACACAATGGTGATGTTGTTGTAAGTTGTGTATTCAGGAGGGCTCAGGCCCAAAGAAGCCCAACTCTTCTAAACCCATAAGCTGCTTAGTAAGATTTTCGCACAGCCCAGAGCTACAATACAACCCACCTCCCAGAGAGGCAGCTCATGCGGAGGAGGCAAGTGTGTGTCAAGGGAGAGGATGTCCTGCATAACCATGGCAGGACAGTAGCCTGATGGTTTCATCCTCAGGTAGGGATTAGACCACCAACATCCCACCTACCAGTGCAACCCACAAGGTGTGTACGTGGGATGGTCCTAGCATAGGAGCCACACCTGAACACAAGCTGTGTGTGGTATACAAGCCCACTTCTGCCTGAAATCCAAGCATTGCTCAGGGTATGGAGCAACCTACGTACGGAGGAAACCTGTTGTCATCTTCTCTGGCAACTGAGAGGGATATGGCTGAGTGTGTGCAACAGAGAGAGGGACAAGGCAGGGAATCAGAAGAATATTACTTCTTGATTTCTATGCTGCAATTAAGAAAGGGTTGTGTTTTTCGTTTTCACGTGCCTCAACTCCCACCAGCTGCATGCACCCACCCACAGCATGTGTGCCGTGTTTTTATTACGGCTGTAGCCTCAGGTAGCGTGGAATCGGGGCCAAGCATACATTAGTAAAATTAGAAGAAATATCATCTGACGGGTCTGGACGGTGCTGTGGGCAGAGCATATTTGGCAAGACTCTGCTTCCTTCGCAATCCAGCCCAGAGACATTCCCTGATCCTATCTGAACAGGGACTGAACTCGCAAAACGAGTCCCAGCTTGTGAGCTGTGAGTCAGGGATGTCTTAAACACTGCCTCAGCATCCAACACCAACAAGCTCTTTTTATCTTGTTCATCCTGCTTAAATAAATGCAGCAAGCCCTCATGTTAATAGAGCAGCCTTGAGGGCTGCAAGGCATAGGTCTGGGGTTTTTTTCACACCCTCCAGCATTTGCCTCGTTGTATTTGGCCATTTTTGACCCATTACTGTCATCTTCTTTGGCTCAGCAAATGGGACTCTCCACTGCACTGCTCGCAGAAAGTGGTCTGAAACCTGCATCTGCTCCATATGGCCGTGTGCGTGTTCCTCACTGGTGAGCCATAAGGATATACTCACTTCAACAGGTTTCTCTGTGCAGCAGCCTTTGAAGGATGTATGCCTGTGCTTAAAATCAAGTATACTTTCCAACTTCTTTCAAGTACCATCCTATTAAAGAGAGCCTCCTTCACAACTTGAGAGATTTTATAAATTATCTGTCAAGACAGGCAGGAGTCTGTGGAATACCCTGCGGCACCCCTCCATCGTAACTGAGAAAGACTGATTAGAAATGTTGTGTTTGGGAACCATTTGCTGAAAAATGGTGATGAAAAGCATCAGATTAGAGGAAGACAGGACTTATACTGATCTCTTCCAGAAAATCCCACCTGGTAATGGTATTGCAACGGCTCAAACTGTCCTTGCCCAAGTTTCAGTGAGAAAGTGCAGCTGTAAAGGCAGTAAGGAATAGCGAATGAAAGGTGGGTTTACCTTGTTACTAGAAGATGGAAAGAGAAAACATTATTTACCTGTGAAGTGAAGGAATTTAAGGCAGAAGTTTGTAGTGACAGAGTAGGAAGCATAGTGTTGCCTTCAAATACAGAGCAATAAAGACAAAAGGTTGATACAAAGGGACTACACGGGATGTACCTGATGCTTTCATAGCCTTGATTTATCTTACTTCAAAAATGGGCAAGAGAATAAATGAGTTCTGGGTGGTAATAAACAAATTGCAGCACTATATGGGAGAGAGAGGGTCACGATCCTGTGTACTACAGATGTACCAAGATTTACCATACTCTTGTGTACCAAGAAAGACATGTTCAAATCTAAATTTCTAAGAAGGGAAGAGAAGGATCAGATTGGAAGAGAAAATAAAGGCAGCTTGAAACTGGCTTTTATCTTAAATGTATTTTGCTCCTCTTCCACAATACAGCGCAATGCCGTCTTCATACCCCTTTTCTCACCTTCCTTTTGTTTTGCAGTATCACTCGTTGCTCTTTACATGTCAGTACTGCCCACTATCAGCACAACACACATTCCTTTAACAAACAACACCATTCCCCTCTCATGGGCTTAGGATGAACTGTTTCAGAGATATCGTTCAAGGGCCTTAAATATATTGGCTTTAGAGCTATTTTTACTTGCAAGTGCTTGAGCCAGACCTTTGATGTTTCATTTGGGTTCAGGGCAAAATAGAGAACACATTAAAATAAGCAAGAGCTGGTGGTTTTGTTCTAAGTGTTACCAGAAGCCAGGGTGAGACCCATAAGAAGAAGGGAAGGGGATTGCCAAAGATTTCCGTTGGATACTTACTCTCTCTCCAGGGTTTGTAAATCTGTCCTGTAAAACTCAATCCCTCCTGCTGCAGGGGAATACGGTAACACTGAAATCTTCATGATCTCCTGCAAACAGAGGTTTTAATGCAGCCCTTTGTTTATTGTCTCTGCAATTCTTTCATTTTTCAGGAGAAAATAGGGGTCACTTCTTCTCTGAAGCCTGAAGCCTCAGGGAAGTTATCCAGTGTCCTATCCTGTTCTGCCTCCCATCCAGCATTTTGACAGGTGTGGACTAGTCCATATCCAGACACCACCTTGCTGGATGTGCCAAAGGAATAGAGTGCTGGAGACCATGGCATGACAATTTTCCAAAGTCAGGGGGAAGGGAAAGCAACCACAACTGCCAGGCTTGAAGGCGATATCCGTATGACACTGAAAGCAGCCTCTGGAGAGGCCTGAAGACCATCCAAGCTGTCTGCTGCCCAAGGGTCTCCTTGCCAAAGTTGTGCACAGGGCATGGGGACTCCCTGTGACTTGCCAGGACCCTGAGTGTTGGGGCTGAAGCTGTATGCTGGGCTTGTGTGCCCCTCCATGGCACTCTATGGCTATGCTCAGGGGGTGTGCCATGCAGGAGGGGGGCAAGCCTGGTCCTGAGAGCAGCTTTGGGAATACCCTTAGCCAACAGTATCAATGGCATCAAAGGTGGCAGGGTTCAGGAGCCTGAACTGATCTACTCCCACCTTCCCACCCATGCAGGAGTACATGAGGAAAGTCAAAAGTGCAGAGCAGCTCCGGCGTAGTCCTTTTGATGAGCCTGACCTGAGATAAGACAGGAGCTTTCTCATCTAGCGCCACCCAAAAACGAGGAGTAAGGAGACTGTCCCCCTCCATCATCGGTGGATTGCACAGGGAATGAGTCACATCCAAACTGAAACCATCCTGGGAGCATGGCCTGATAGATGTGCTGCCTACTTGCTGTTTCATCTAATGAATTTTACTTACTTTTTACTACATCTGTCAGCATGCAGGTACACCCATCACTGCCTGTAGCTATTTCAAGGAGGCTATGTATTAGAGGTAGCCCAGTGTAAACCTATTGTGTCTAACATGCATATGTAGAAAGGAGAATACATATATCTTTTATCAAAGGAAAAGGAACCCCTATAAAAATCATTTTAAAGGAAAAATATTCTGGGAAGAATATGGGAGAATAGGAAGAAAAGATTGGAGAAAAATGGAAACAAGTCACATATACGTAAGCAGTAAATATAAGTAAGCATAGAAGCAATGCACAGTATAGCAAGATGGTGTTGATGCTAAAATGGGAGGAGATTTTAATGTTATTGAACTAAGAAATTACCCTGTGGCACTTACAGAGATTGCAATGTGGCCGGGAAATAACATAATGAAACTAGAATAATACAGACTACCAGCACTCAGGAAAAAATATCCCCAAAGGACACTCAGAAGCAGACACGTAAGGAAAGGCTGGGAGGTGGTATAGGAGGACAATCTAAATGTAATTTTTGGCAGCCAGCTGGCATTGCAAAAGACCCATGCCATTCTCAGTGGGCATCACACTAACCAGCCTGGCTTAGATACAGCTGGAAGGTTGCTGTTAATTTCTTGGCATCCCAATGCCAAACACTGTAAAATCAGAGGCCTCAAAGAAGAGTAGAGACATGATCAGATCATTTGGTGTGGGTTTGATTTATGAAGATTAAGTGATGCTTAGATATAAGCTGGCGAAGAGATAAGAAAATAGCAGACATGAGTCTACAAGTATCTGAAGGATGTAGGCAAGGTCACATAAATGTGCTTGGAGAGAGAGAAAATAGGACAATAGGAAGAAGGGAAAATTCCCTACCAGCATCAAGTAGACAAAACTTGGATATAGGGTCTTAGACTAAGAGAAAATTCTCTTGCATGACACCTTTCAAATAGCAGAAAATGTTCTGTAGATGCAGCCTTGCTTGGATAGGGTAAAAGATAATATTTGCAGCTCAGACTTTTAAGACTCAATGCTTCTTGATGAAAGGTGAATTTTAAAAGTGAATTCATTTCTGCCATGGATACAGTGAGCTGAAAAAATCATCACCTATTTCAGTTTTCTAAATTTCCTTTGAAAACACTATGTGGAATGAGCAATGAGCAATCAAAGGAAAGCCAAGAAGCTGAGAGCTAAAAGTTAGCAATATCATTAAAGAAACAGCAAAGAAATATTAAGAGCACAATGCATTCAAATCAGCACAGAGGGCCAGATGGTACATACCCAAGGGTATTAAAGGAATTAGCTGAAAAACTCTTAGGCCCATTATCCATTATATTCAAGTGCTCCTGAAGAACTGAGGAAGCCCTGATGACTGGCAGAGGGAAAACATCATGCTTCTTTTCCAAAAGGGGAATTACAGATCAATTAATTTAACATCCTTTCCAGGTGAAGCTTGGCCTCTAATAATCAGAAACTACTAGTAGTTGTTGTACAGGAAGAACAAAACAGAAATGTGTTACACACAAAGACAGGTCACATTACGAGAAACAGTTGCATCCAAGTGGTAGACTCTACAGCCAGATTATACCAACAGTGTTGATGGGAGGAGGAAAACCACAGGGTGTGTGTGTTGGGTGGGGAGAGCGAAGAATAAACAGCTGCTTATCCATCATGTGGGATGGAGTATACACCATAGTGGGCCATGCTGGTGGGAGGAGGAGGGGGATAGAGTCCCTTGAGTCACTCAGTAAATTTGCCCTTAAGGATTTCACTCATTGACAAGACATCTGGATGTAGAGAGAGGTCTCCTGCAGAGAGATCCTTGATTTCAGTAAGTAATTTTATTTGGTTTCTTCAGACATAATATTCCTGTAAATCCTGATCCATCCCTAAAGGATTCCGTGCAGACACAGTTGATTTTAACAGTGGTTGGACTGGGCCCAAAGCAGAACAAGAAAGATGTAGGGTGGATACAGAGAATAACAATGAAAGAGATTAAAATCTGCCCCTACAATAGAAAGTGGAGTATGCTTGTAAATATTGCCATGTTGGGCTCCTCAGGGACTCCTGCTGTGCTGGACATTATATTCATCTGCAGTAGTGTTGAGGAAGGAGACGAAAAATACATCAATCAAATTCAAAGATAACACCCAGCTGGAGTGTGAATTGCAAATCATTTATTAGAAGCACCATCCTAACGGGATTTCAATAAATGAAGAGTGGGACATAGTGGGAATAGCAAGAAATTGAACAAATCTAAGTGCAGAAACATCCACAGGGTAACAACGCTCACTGAAGAGAGATCAAAACAGTAAGCCAGAGGCTTTGGAGAGCAGTAATCCAGAAAAGACACTTGGATGCAAATGTTGATAGAAAACGACGACTGATAATTCATTAAAAAAAACCCAGATCAATCCACTTTTGAAGTGCTAATGGGAATACCACTTGGGGCAGGGCCTACTGAAAAGAGTGCAGGCAAACAGGTAATGTTATAGATTAACTGGTATACACAAGAGGGTGGAAGGAATGACCTATTTATTAGGAAGATCAAAGGAAATAAACACATACATAGCCTGGAAAAAAAGGGAGGCAGCAAGGTATAGTCTGATATAGAGACAAACCTTACCATGGAAGAATGCTGCTGAGTGGGAGGGAGAACCAGGGCTCATCAGTTAGGAATGGTGGGGCTACACGCACAGGGCCACACTCAGACTGGGAAAGGGGTAATGATCTGATGACTTGACAAGATCTCCAGCAGGACTGGCTTGGAAAGCTCTCTATTGTCCAGAAGAATAAGGTTTAAAACCACCATACACTGGTCTTGTGTTTGGTTCTCCACCTACATGGAGTCACCAGGTGGCTGCCTCTGAGTTCACAGCGTGTTTACCGACAAATTTTCAACAATGTTCCTTGGGCCAGTAGAGGTGAAAATGGAAGCAAAATCAACAGAGCTTGAATACTGGGGGAAAAGTGTTATGGCGAGTGGAAGGAAAGTTGCTGCAGAAGAAGTGGAAAATCCCAGCTGCATGGAGTTAGAACACTTCAGGTATGTACAGCCAGGGATGGGCAAAGCAAACATATGGAAGGTAAAGAAAAGGACATGAATTATCACATGGAGAAGCCCAGTCCCAGCACGAGGATTACAGATGTCCTTTGCAGTGGTGCTATTTATTCCCCTTTCTTGGAGATGAATCATCAGGGGCCAGAGAAGAGATAAATCTTACATCCTTCTTGATATCCTTGTGGTAGTACCATAGTTCTCCAATGTGGGAACTGGGAGAAAGCTATGCTACACTGCTATACCTCAAGGATTTAACTCCTGTTAGCTCACAACCTCAACTAGACTTTCACCATAGACAGGAGATTAATGCTACAGCTGAATCCTAGTTTTGTCCATCATCTCTCAGTGTCTCTGCTTCCTCTGTGGACAGTGCCCCCCAGTCTGGGAAAATATGAGGAGACCTATTGGGAATTTCAGTGATTACTTACAAAACAGCTGGACAGCTCGTTCCACCAGTGTCCCCGTTTCTCTGTGTTGGCTGCCCACCAACTTCTGGCTGGGTTTCACAGTGCAAGTTATAACCCAGAAACCTCAATACACGCATGACCAGCTAGCCAATTCTTCGTTTTCACACATATCATCTCCAAGCCGTTATTTATGCAGGGCTTTCAGGAGCCTACGGCAGGATGTGTCTGCAGCAAGCTCTCTCCTCTTGAATTTGCACCCAGTAGAGATACTCCTCATTCTTATCTGATCTTCTCCAGAAGTGGCAGCTCTTCACCTCTCTGCTCAGGCAGTGTTGCTCACAGTAGGCTAAGGAATTCCTGGCAATTCTTCTCAGCGGAAAGGCTTTTGCTATACGTAAGCGATATGAAATCCGCCTACATGTTTGGGAGGGTGACAGCGCATTATAATCATACAGCATCACTCGAGTGCCCGTAACAGCGACTGTAGCAACACTAACGGAAGCTCTGAAGGAAGGGAATGAGAAATTCACTCCCACCACTTGACTCGTGTGGGTTGCTGCTTAGATACAGGTTGAAGCAGCCGCTGAAGTCATGGGTGTCTGTGGGCTGCTGAGTCTCTAACTTGATGTTTTATGGGGCTATGCCTATCAAAATATTTGGTATCTGCTCATCTCTGGTTACCGTGCCGGTTTCAGAAGTGTGTTTTGGCTGCACAGAAGTCATAGTAAGGCACCATCTTGCTCAAACACTGGCTGAAGTAGCTGCATTTTGAGCATGGTTATCAGGGAAAGGCCATGTGTGTACAATAACTATGAGCTGTCGAAAACAGGTTTTAAGGGACATCCCAAGCCTCCAGGGCTGCTATTCTGACTGGACAATGTGGTGCTTACATAAGCATTGTTCCAGAGAAACAATCACAAAGGGAATATGCAGATATGTGAACAATTGTTGGATTTGGGACCAGTAATCAAGGACCCCAAATTAATATTATATTTTCAAAGGAAAAATTTTTGTCTAATCTTCAAATTGCACACCCCTTTGGTGCTACTAAATGAGAGGAAGTGTGGGCTCATGGTTGAGACGGTGAGATGAGTAGCCCGGGGGTTGGTTCCTAGTTCTAGCCCAGACTTCCTGAACCCAAATGTTGTGGTTTAACCCCAGCTGGCAGCTAGGACCACACAGCCGCTCATGCAGGTCTCCCCCTTTTCCTCAGAAGGCCAGGGAGAAGAGGGAGAAAAGGAGGGAGATGAAAAGGAAAAAACCTCATGGGTTGAGATAAAGACAGTTTAATAGAACAATAACAGAAAAGGAAAATAACAATAACAACAACAATGACACAAGTCACTTTTACCACCCTGTGAATCGGTACCTTCCCCAGCAGGGATCATAGATTCCCCCCTACCCAGCCAACGCCCATTTATATACTAAGCATAATGTCTATGGTACGGAATATTCCATTGGCCATTCCATTGTTCTGTCTGTGCTCCTTCTCAGCTATAGCAGGGAAGCTGAAAAGAGTCCTTGAAAAGCATAAACATTGCCTAATGACAACTAAACCAATATGGATTATTGACTTTCCTTTCACAGCAATTGCTAGAAAGAAAATTACCTCTTTCCCAGCTGAAACCAGGACACCAAGCTACTTAATCCTCCTACCTTTACATCCAGCAATTCCCTACCAGGCGATAGGGATAATGCTACCTTTCTCCACGCTTATTCTATTGTATCTATTAAATAATGCAGCCAGATGGAGAGAAGATTTAATATAAAGATGCACAACCCCCTGCAAGGTGGAATACCTCATCTTGATTGAGGACATATACATTATTGTTATTTATATTAATTTCAGCTGTCCCACCATATTCTCTTATACAAAGGAAGACTATTACAGAAAACAACTGTTATAGAGCACGGCTAACTAGATATCACATGGGTCTGTCTCTCTGGTTTAAAGAGGCATATATATCTGCCTAGGTGTGGGCAATGTGTTAGAGGCTGAGTGGTTTACAAAGTGGCCAAGTCTTGTGATGGAGAGTTTATTGTGACTGAAAGGCTGAAGACTAACTCTTCATTTTCATGGAATGGCTCCCATAACTATTATTGACTATACATCTAAACCGTGGAAGATTAACATGTATTATCTAAACTAATAGTTTGGGTACAGATTACCACACAAGTCTATTTCAATTCATAGCATAATATTTATTCTATGTTTTGTAAGCAAGAATAAAAGTGTAAGGTATACTGTTTTCCAAATCATGGTGAGTCAATGATAGACTATTTAAAACTTCCTGTTCAGGTGAGCGGTTATCCCTTTGTCTTCCTTCAAATTTATGATCTTCCTTCCTGCTTTTAATTGTCCTAGTTTTCCTGAGGAAATCAAAACATAATGATATAAACCAGTCATTTTGTTGCACATAATGCATATGATCTGCCTTTTAACGTTAATGTTTTTTACCTGTCTAAGGCTAAGAGCACAGTATTTGTATGCTGTGGGCCTGAGTCAGTGCTGTGATGGTGATGAGCAGGTTCTGCTGCCTAGTTGGGTTGGTTTGGCTTGTTCTCCAAAGTGTCTGAGGACACTCAGGGCCACATCCAGGCCTGAAGTCATCTCACACAATCTCAGATGTTTGCGAGACAGGAGCTTAATCAATGTTAGACACCATAGTCTAACACAGAGAGACAACTCTGCAGAGCAATTCTTCACATGGTTCTTCTATGGTCATTATAAGAGCATGAAGAATTGCCAGTGTTGCCAACCAGGTAGGGTAATGACCCTTTCTCATTGGAGAACTTATCACAACGTGACAATCTGTTAAGAAAAAAAAAAGCTCTGCCAGGGTGCAAAGGGGTTTACACAAAACTGTCCCTGCAGGGTTCAGGGTGAACCCCGTCAGGTTCAGGGTGATCAACTGCCCTGGAATTTATATAGCTACAAGGAAACACTCTGACAGCGATCTAGGTCCTTCCCCCTAAACTATCCCCACAAAGTCACATACAGCTTTCAAGTCCATAAACAGAAGCCTAGAGTACCTGCTTAGGTATCTGCTGTGCCCTTGTATTCAGCCTTCTGCAGGGACTGAGTTGTAGACACCTCTAAGATTAATTGTCCTCCATCCCCTCTTGACAGCTAATAGAGAAGGAAAGTTTAAAATTTCAGTTTCAGTGTTTTTGACCCATGCCTGTATGAATTTATTTTAATAAATGGGGTGGAAGGGGAGGTGTCAGTGTTTGCAAACCGAAAGTTCTTGGCAGTATTGATGGGTCACTTTCAATTTATGTTTGATACATGTCGCTTTCTGCTTCTGTTCTTAACAGTCCTAAGTGACCTGACACAGAGCACACTGAAATCTGTGGGTTTCAGAGCAGCCCTGTGATGGGCTTAATGTGTAGAAATGCCGAGTATGTTGATAAAGCATGAGATCGTTGGTCAAGATGGGGCTGGGGTGCCAAACTTTGAACTGCCTCAACATTACTTCCATTGACAAAATACCTTTTAACATTATGGTCCATCTGATTTTTTCATGGGGACTAACTTAATCCTCCTTCTTAAACCCTGTAGCAATAGCAGGCTCATATTTTATAACAAAAATCAAAGTTTTACTTTGCATTTATAGATGAGGCTAATCTTTACAATAAGGCTTTCATCACTGCAGTTTCTTTACAGAAGTAAAAGGACATAAGGGAAACAGAGTTGGAAATATTGATTTTATTTTTTTTTTTAGGTAGTCAAATGCTGAATCACTACAAAATATGGACTGTGCTCTTAAACCTGCTGCCAAGGAGGAGTGAGAAAACAGATGCTTTTCCCATGTTTGTCTGTGTCATCTTCTCGTAGTGTCTGTTCTACAAACAGCACCGTTTGTGCATTTGAGCATCAACAAGCTTGCAGATTGAACTCTCATGTAAACCAGAAGCAAGACAGACCCTGGCTGAATAAAGTTCTCCAGGTTATGTCGATGCCCTCTTCAGGGTACTTTGCTGAATATGGGTGTGATGAACACGTTCATAACTTCACTCGCACAGATAGATGGGACAATACACAGCGGCCAGTCTATACCAAGCATTACCTCTGTGGCCACTGAATACTATTTTTTTCAAATTTGGTAGCCATCCGAATCTTTATGGTTTGCACATATTCTTTACGAGCAGTAGTATTTGAGTTGCAAAAGCAAGTCCTGCGAGAGTGAGCATTTCTGTTGGCTCATTTAAAATTTGTTTTCCCTAAACACACATGTGGCAATGCAACATTCACCTTCTACTGATTTGCCCCAAAAGGCCATTGCAATGAGTGTTAAGTAAGATGTCAAATGATATTAATAAGATTTAAATTATAATTACTGTGCAAAGGACATAGATACAAGCTAATACACCTCCTTCCACACTACAGTAGGATATATTTTGTTTTCAGAAAACTCTAAATGGAGTGTCTTCCGGGAGTCTTTGCTGCTGCCATATGTTGCTTTTAAGTATCAGATGAGTTTTTCCAATTGGTTTCAACATCTTATGCTGTGGCCAGCTGATGTAAATTGGCATAGGTACATAATACCATTGGAAATATGTCAGTCTATGCCAGCTGAGATTACAACACAGTTCTAGTTTAAAATATACTTTCCATCTTTTTAATGCTTTCTTGAACAATGCTAGTAAATTCACCTGTTTTAGCTCAGTTTCTGTCCTCAGTAAAGCGTATGGGTAAAAGTTAATATCTTGGCAAAAACAACAGAGAACAGGACCTGTCTCCGCTCAGTCTTTAAGGTAAATATCCTTGGGGAGGGACTGAGTTTCTGTAAGACCAGTGGGATAGAAGAACATAATTTACCATTTTAAGTGGTTCTGAAAACAGAGCTAAATTCAAAGCATTGAAGCAAATCTTTTTTTCTTCAACTCTGGCACTGCTTAAATTATTCACTGTAAACATATGACCGTTTAACACTTTTGCTGTTCTTTGTGATTTTGTTGAATTAGATGACCTTGATTTGCTGCCTGTTCAAAGAACAGTTTTGCCTGTTAAATAACTTTCAAATATTCACCTTGGGCTGCATAAGGATATTACTGATGTGCTCACGTAGTTCCTCCCCTTGAAGTGCCAATCTGGTTATATCACAAAGAAGTACACACACATTGCTCTCATGCCCCCATGTAAAGTACTGCCTCAGCAGAGTTTTGTGCTTGCCTGGAGTCACCATGTGCTGGTGGTCCCTTGTGTGGATGTTCCCTATGGGATGTTGGTAGGTGGGGGGAGCTGTCAGGGACTAATGATGTTTTGGGATGGGGCAGCACAGTCCTATGCGTTCTGCCCCACCCTGGGTTCATTTTGCCCAAGTGTCTTTGGAATGTCTGTCGGTACCATGAGTGAAACCGAGCATCGTGAGCAGGGCTCTCAAAGGGGACTGCAAGCTGGCCTAAGCAGAGGCTGAAACAGAGCTTTCCCGAATGCGTGCCAGCTGCAGGAGAGGCATTCCAATACAGCAAAAGTCACTTTTCCAACTGAGCTCACCCCAGCACTAGACATGGCAGTATAAACCCACAGTGGGGTGTATCCCGACATGCCACCAAGCTTGGTACTGCAGGGATTTCCCATTGCTTTGAGGGGAGAGTCCAGCTCAGCTGTATGGGGGCTGTTCTGTGCTCTGGGAACCTACAAACAGCCATCCCTGCTCTTTGGCCCCACAGCCAGCCACAGCCTATAGTACAGGGAATATGCTTGGATGAGCTGTTCCTTAATGTATTTATTGAGTTAACAAGAAACATGGATAGTAACTACCTCCCTCAATAAAACCAGACGGATTGAACAAGAATACAAAGCAAAGGTGGGGTGATGAAGCTGAAGCGTGGGTAAAGA
Source organism: Charadrius vociferus (assembly GCF_000708025.1). Taxonomy (NCBI): domain Eukaryota; kingdom Metazoa; phylum Chordata; class Aves; order Charadriiformes; family Charadriidae; genus Charadrius; species Charadrius vociferus. The sequence goes on from NW_009649712.1 coordinate 386,805, forward strand.
TGGATGTTGTCAAAGTGGAAGATGATTTACTTGACTAAATGTACTTTCTCCAGAAAATTCAGTCATTGTGGGAAGACTGTCCTTTACGCTGACTGTAATGGATGTCCCCGGGGTGGTGTGGTCCCTGAGGTACAGAGCTTCAGCTGTGCAACAAAAGTGGTTCATCACAGCTGTTGACCTCCCCGCGTCAACACTGGCTCCTTTCCTGAGGAAAAAGTGCCCCTTTTGGATGCTTTCAGAGAGCTTCAGGATACTGTATCTGTCATAGAACCCCTCCTCGTGCAACCAGGCATCACCCCAACCTTTCCTGGAGCATCTTACTTCTTCCTTCTCCCATCTGGAGAAGTGCTTGCCACTCTGGGGATTTCCCTGCTTTCAGAAGGGAACATTTGGAATTTTTTTTTAAAGCATTTTTCTTAAGTCAAAAATCTTTAAATCTCTGTCCTGTTCTTGATATCTTTGAAAGCCTGGCTTGGACCATTCAGCTGAAATCTGGGGTTTGTGAGAGTTAAGCGTACGAGTGAAACAGAGCTGATATATGTTTCTGTTTCCATCTTTCTATGCCCTCAGCTTGTCTGCCAGGCAGTGCACTTGCTGCTTTTCAGATTCTCTGGTGATATCTGAAACCAGATGAAGTGTGAGTGGGAAAGCAAGAAGGATGCCATTTGGGAACTGGTGATTTCAATATGAACATGTTACTCTGCGACTTTTATGCAGCAACAAAATAAGGCTTAAAAGTCTCCTCTGTGTATGCCATTTTCAGCAAGTTGAGGAAAATATATTTTTACATATATAAAGCAAAGCAAGCGCTGCGACACTGCCAGCTCCCTCCAAATGACATAAGAATGCTAGTACCTGGAAAGAATATGTTAAAACCTCAGAACTGTGTGAAATAGTAAAATGCAGGGCACAGATTTGAGTAGTAAAACTCTTCTCCAAAGCAGTTCAAGGATACCTAAGTGCAAGGTCATGCTGCTTTTAGCTGCCCCATTAAATGTCCCTCTTGTCAGAGTCTACAACATGAAGATCTTTTGGTATTTTGGGGGCTGATTGTCATGTCCAAAAGGCATTTAAACATATGCCTTTTGATCTGAGGGAGACATAGCTTGCCAAGGGAAGCTAAGTGTCTCACAAGGGCCAATCCAAACTGAAATTGGAGTGGGAGCATGGGTATCCACAACCCTGAACACCGATTCAACTTCCAGCATAAATTGTTCCTCCTTAAGGTCTGAGTTGAGTCCATGAGATGTTTGAACGTGATCCTGTTCTGGTTTAAGACAGTTTGGTTGCGTTGCAACCCTCAGCAGTTCTGCCAGTCTACGCCAGATGGACACATCTCCCTGGCCATCGTTTTTCACAGTGCGTTGCACCCAGCAACTGGCAAATATTCAGTGGTTTTTCTGTTGCTTGTGTTTGTCCTAATGGAACGCCTAAGTAACCTAATTGGTAATTCACATTTTAATGAGCTCCTTATTATGGGGTTAATAACGTGCATTATTTTGTGTGGTTCTAACCATTAGCAGCTTGATGTTAAATGGTTTTAATTTGTTTTGATGCACATCTGTTGACTTAGCGCCTCAAAAAGTAAATAGTTCACTGCAGATTTGATCAGGAATGAATTTGGGATATGCCCTTGAGGTCCTAAATGCAGGCAGCAACCCTCCCACTATATGCCTTCTTTCAATTTGCCTTATTAAGACTTTCCCAAGACCCAGCAGGATGTGTTTCTCCAATATGATGCTCCACAAAGTTGTTCCGTCACTGCAGTAATTGGCTGCACGCTATCGTAACCCGATGGGCTGTTTTCAAAGCATCTCCCTAGGTGTTCAGCTCAAGGCATGAATTGATACTGGCACCTTGGGGAAAACAAAAAAAAAAATGGAGACAAATCTGAAAAGGGACCTGAATGGGTGGGGGAGGAGGAGGAGGACCAGTTCCCAGGGATTTCACACATAACTTCTGTTGCTATGGCAATCGCTCTGTCTGTCTGTACTTGCTCAGAGCAACAGCTTCATCTGGAGCCACACAGTCAGGCAATTTTGATAGTTCTCATTTGGGAGCGTGGGGGACAAGCAACGGGGACATTTTCTCCAAAAAAAACATGTGTGTGTGGGGCGGGGGTGGTGATATATAGAGAAGAAGAGTTTGCAAATATGCATTAGCCTGGTCCCTCCTCTCACCAGGGTGTCATCTGGGGCACATTTGTGTATGGCACCCAGCACAACCACCACCTGAGTTTCAGCTGGAGCTTCAAGGCAGAGCCACAGTACAGATAAGCAATAAGGTTTGGGTCGAGGAAGTGAGAATTCAGCAATCACACCCTCCAGCATATGGAGGAACTACGAAACGTGTTTTGTATCCAAAAGTCTCTGTTACGTGCTCTCAAACTAGCAGGATGGAAGAAAGTGTTGAATCATAGATATTGTCCTTGGTAAAACACCGTCTCACCCACAAATTGCTTATAACACTAATAGAAACACGGCACAGACAAGAATCTGTGGGAAGAGTGAATCACTAGAAATGACATATTTATATAGCACCTCTCGGCATCGTATTATGGCAGCTCTGCTTCCGCAGGATCTGATCCTAGAAGTCCTGCCATGCTCTAGACCTTGAGGATGTACTCATTCTTCAAGCTCTGCTTAATCATGGCCTTTCCAACTATAAGAACTGGTCAAAGTGTCCCCTCCAACAGGGTACCAGGTGGCTCATATCCCTTGAATTTCATTTATGCTTCAAGATACTACATGCCTGCAGAACAAGAGGGGGGCAACGTAAGCCTAGTCTGCAAGCAAGCAATGGTGCTTCTGCAGCAGGTATCAGCAGGTATTTTCACCAGGGTAGAATCAGAGGAAAACTCTCTGCCTTCCTGCATCCTTTTCACTGTGCGATTTCAGGAAACTGCTCCCTCATGATGAAAAGTTCTTGCAATAACGCACCCCGAGGTGTTGGGTTTTAAGCTTTTCCAGCAAACAAGACATGTCCTGCTTAGAGAATTGTACTCACCAGAACGCAGTTTGCCAAGTGCTAGGATTCAGACTCAGAGAATTGATTTTCTTTTTTTTTTTTCTCTAAATTGAGCTGGATCAAGTCTTCATAAGAAAAGCGTATCTTGGCACAGCCTGGGTAGAAAACAAAGATATTGCCAGTTGCGTGTTAGCTTTTCAACTGGCATGTATTTTGTTGTTTAGGGCTAGTATTAGTGGGATGTGATCTTCTCTCCAGTGCCAAAGAGGTTAATATAACTGTCACTACAAGCATTTGAGTTAGGCAACACATATCTCAGTTTAAGTCATGCTTCACATGTGGACTTAGCGTATTGAAAGCATTTAGGATTTCAATCCACACTTCCTCTTTCAAGCCAAGGCTTCTTTCAGCTGCTCCGAATACTTTTTAATGACTTTTTAAAGAAGCTGAACTAAGTGGATAGAGTGCTTGTTACAATTTCCCGCATGTAGAGTGGTGCAAATCTGTGCCATGGAGCATCACACCCAGCAAGCCTTGATCTGAGCATGGATTGAATGGCAGTGCCTCCTGTCCTCCCGTGAGCCCTCATTGCTGCCAGCGATGGTCTGGAGGAGTCTCTGCTCCTCTTCTCTGCATCTTCTACAAACGCTTTCTGGCCCCATGTGCCCTGGAGTCTACTTTTATCTGGAAAGAAACGTGAGGTGTCATCTCATGTTCTGGTTGCTGGTGTGTGTAGCACCGCCAGGAAGGGAGCACCTGATCAGGGAAAGCCCCTATCAGAAAGCCCTGCTCAGAATAAACACCAGGCAATGCAGAGAAGGGTCCATTCTATCAGGCCACATGGCTGCCCTGGTTTCTGCTGGATGGAGTCATGTGAATCTCCCACACTTTGAGCATGAGGTTGGTGTTTTTTTCCCAGCTGTTGAAGTATTCCACTTAAATAAATGGGCTCCTAACGGGGTTTCCTCCCCACTACAAGAGTGAGAAGTAGTAGGGCCTATCTGAAGTGAACTGCCTGCAATCTTGTTTCTCTTCGAGAAAAATCTCACTTTTTCCAGAGGGCTCCCCCAGCCTGGAAGCCTGGAGATAAGGAGGAGAAGATAAAGGCTGCGCTGTGGGGCTGTTTGCATTGGAAGAGACAATGAAGTTGATGATAGTAAATGCTGAGTGTATGAGACCGAATGGATGGATGGAAAATTACTGAGATATTATATGCTGCTTTATCCTGGGAACTCAGCAAGCAAATGTGATTTCTAGCCCGGCGTGATATGATACTAGCTGAGCTGCATCCTAGGATACACAGAGAATGGCTGGCTTCTCCTGTGTGCCAGCCTCTGCTCTTCTCAGGGGCCTTTTCTGAGTGCTTCATGCCATAGACAGCGGGCGGCCTGGGGACTGGCACATCCACCAGGGACCACCAGGCTGTCAAGATTCACGTCCTACCTATGCCACCCCTGGGAAAGTCACGCAGCCCTGTTCTCACCTCCCTTTGATTTTTATCTCAGTCCTTTTGGGCTTCTGAGCCTTCATCTGCCTGTCAGTCACTCTACATTAATTTATTTTTTTTAAGGGCTAACAGCACTTCCCTTCCCACAGCCATGTTGTGTAGATAAATAGGTAGTGCCTGGGGCTGTATACTCCAAACCTCTCTGACAGAGTAAACCTGAGGCCGGCACTGGGAGTTGGCTGCTGGGGCAGCAGAACAAGAGATGTACTGCCCTTAAAATAACATCCAAACCAACAAACAAATGAATGAGACACTTCCGTAACATCTGAAGCCTTCCTAATCCTTATCCAGTGCTCACGGCTGCTGGAGAATGTCTTCATGGAGCACTGAGCCGACTGAATGGAAGCACAAGGAGACTTTCTTTCCCTCAGCCTGTGGATTGCTGTGTTGCACCAGAAACCTCCGTGACGGTGGGAGGAATTCTTGAATTCAAGATCCATAAAAACAGAAGGCTGCTGACGTAGCTGAGCTGGAATTAGGGTGGAGTCTTCATCATTCCTTTATATATTTCCCTTCCTCCTGCTCTTCCACCCCCACAGTAAGCCAAAGCAGGGGCTGGAGGGCAGGAATGGGACCATGCATGTGAGAAAGCATGTGGAAAGTCCAAAGGATGCACTTGAGAGCTTCCCAGGGAACTGACTGCAGCCTGTGGGTCATCTGTACCCAACAACCCAGTTAGCCCCAATGCGGGACCCAGCCTCATGAGTCCAGATCTGATACAGAGGAATGGTCTGTGACCAGCTCAACAGCAACCTGCACCATACTCCTTTCCAAATTTCCTGCAGAAACATGCCGAGCACTGCAGGGACTACAGCTTTGTTTTGCTTTAGACGTTGTGTTTCTAAAAGAAAGATGTCAGCCCTTGAAGCACAATGAGAATGGGAAACGTGGCAGTAAATGCATGGGTTACATTCCTCTCAGATATAGAGCAACTGGGGCCACCAGGAATTAACTTGCCCCATTACCTTCTAGTTTGAATCACAATCCTTTTTTTTTTTTTTTTCCTCCACAGAAAGGCACATCCTTTCCAGAGGTAGGCACAGAGGTTTTCGGTTGTGAGCTTCAGAGCTTTAGGTGAGGTTCCCAGTTTAACCTCTAGGGTCTGAAAAAAGAGCCCCTGTTTCCAGGCTGCACTGAAAAATTGAGACAATTTAGTGTCTCCCAGAAGCACGCCAGTCCTCTCTTTGCTTTGGTCAATGGTGCAGAGATTTCCTGCCTGACATGCCATTTCTTCACAAGCCTGGAATCTGACAGGGCTTAAAAAAGGACAAAAAAATGGTACAGATGTGCATTCCAGACATCATTCCCACATGAACCGATGAGGCCCAAATTAGCCTGGATTTACACCAGCGCAGTAGGTCAGCCCAAATGTGAGAACTGAGCTCAGCATACACCCAGGAGCCCAGTCTCACTGCGCCGACGTCTCTGCATCTCTTGGACCAACTGAGTACGAAAGGGATGGGGAAGGGTTCAGGGCAGACCTCATTGCCACAATCTTCTCCGCAGCAGCTGCTGCCTCAGTTTCCCCATTCCCAGGGCAGTCTGGAAGGAGGCTTTGGCAGGGTTTGGTTAGACCTGCGGTGTGTCCGTGGCAAGGAGGTTATCCTCTATTTCCGCATCTCACAGGTAACTGGAAGGCTGGGAGAGGGTCCCAAAGCCTTGGCTAGTATTCAAAGGGCAGCACTTGTACTCTTAACATCCTCATACCACCATTTCATGACCCATGCGAGGGTGCTTGCCATTATAGGCTGCCCTGTGTATTGACCCTGCAAACTGGAAATCTCCCTAGCAGCTTTGTGATTGATATTCATATATACATATATATAAAATGGAGATTACCGTGCCAGAGCCTTAGCTGATACAAATATGTGCAGGTCAAACAGGGCCAGCTGTTGTATGTCAGAAAATATGGCTCTGTGTGACTGAGGCTGAAAATCTTACTGGGAGGGAATTGTCTGTGACATTTTGTCGCATGTGACATTGTTAGTAAAGCTGAGCAAATAACTCGCTCCAAATCATCCAGTCAACAAATGCATCCACATTGATGCTCACACAGTCAACATGGGATCGATGAGCGCTCTTCTCCTGAGCCCCAGATTTGTGCAAGGAGGAGAGCTGGTCATGCACGACTCCCCCTTCCCTCTCCCCAGTTCACTGGGAGCTCCTTGAGCTCAGAGAGGAGAGAGGCTCTGCCTTGGTGTTCACATCCCCCCAGTCTGGGCATGGCCGAATTATCCAGGGGCAATGTCCAGTACTCACAGATTAATTTCCCATGACTCACAGTATAATAATTCCTGTCATAATTCATCTCATGACTCCTAGCGTTGTGCTTCTAGGATTCACCATATGAAACTTGAGGAGAACTGTGAGGGCTTGATTGGATGTGCGGATTACAGGGCGTCTCCCAGGGATCTCACGGCCCAAGCATAGAAAGCACCCGGTTCTCAGCTACAAACGTTTCCAGCCCAGAAGTGTGGTGGATTTCCTGTTTGCGGTGATCCCAGATGTTTTCTTTAAAATTCACTCCAGCCCAAATGTTCATGCTGGTGAACTTGTTCGCTGGACTGTGTCCAGAAAATAAATGCAAAGATGGGGCTGGGACACAGGGAGGGCGCGACATGCGATGGTTTATTAGTTTGCCATGGGTGAATCTAATGCACACAGGCACTGTCTGGGATCTGACCAGCCATGATTGGAAAACTTGTAGGAATAGAGTGATGGAGATGGTAAAGGAAATCCTGTCATTCATTGTTTTAGTCTTACTGATGTCACTTTTATGTCCTTTTTATCCCTTGTCTCATCCAAGGCTTCCAGAGGGAAAGTTGTGACTGACAGTTTTGGTCAGACAACCAGACATGACGTGCAAGAGGTCAATTTATTCTCTGTTTGTCAGAGAGGAAGAGATTTATTTGCTGTAGGTACATCCGGCTTTGACTTCTTTGCGATGCTCTTTTGTTTATGCAAACCAGTCGGCTGAGGGCATGGAGGTCAAGATCTACATCCCAAGTAGGAAATCGGTGCCTAGAAATAGCAGCCCTGGCAGTTCACGAGATGAAGGCCCCTCCAGGCTCCCTCTCAAATGCACCCCGTGGAAGAGAAAACAAAAGCCCTGTATTTCTACAGGAGGGTGTATTTATGGCTTTAAACTGCAAAGCCGAGCTTTATCACAATGCAACCAAATGATTTCAGGGTAGATACACAGAGGAGGTGATTGGGAACTAATAGCTACCCACATTTTTCAAATGGAAATTCCAAGCACTTTAGAACATGTTGTGTTTTGATAAATTTTGCCATACCAGCCCCTCTTGCAAAAACATTTGGGGATCGAGACGACGAGTCCCTGTTTGCTATTTAAACACAGAATAAAGGTCAGGTTTGTGCACAAAAGAACACAGACTCTTAATAAATCTATTCAGGTGGCTTTCTTCTCTTGATCCACAGTTATGTGGTAACCATCAGGGGTTTTTATGAGCTGAAGGCTATCTCTACATGGCATAGAACCTCTCTTTTTTTGCAAGTTACTTTTACTACTTGTTTGCAGCCATGGTTTCTTTCTTCTGTTCCTAACACATTGCTGTTAAAAATTGAAAGTGGTTCAAGTCTCAGGTGAAATAACTCCCTCCACTGACCCGGTTAATGACAGACCCATGTACTTGCCTTGCACCGAGTTCACAAAGTTGGTTGGTTTCCTTGTGCTGCCATCTACAGAGCAAGCAACAGGTAGTGCCTGGGGATTATTAACAGACAGTTAATTCCAAATCCTCCTCTTAAAATCTTCATCATCAGTACCTTCTCCAGCTCTGATAAGCACTGGTGGCAGCTGGGACTGCTGGTTTTCTCTCCCAAGACTGTCCTTGTCATCACCAAGACTGCCCTTGTCATCACCAAGACTGGCAATTCAGACAGTTTTGCTGCAGCTCTGTGTCATGGGCTGCTTCAATACCAGGGAGATTTGAGTCTCCAACCCTCTGACCAGAGATCAAGAGTCAGGTCTCAGCTCTAGGAGTTTTTGGGCCATCCAGCAAGTGATCTCTTCCTGCCTCATTCTCACTTCATGCTTTGATTCTTCATCCTCACCTGCACAAGACTTCTGTCTCTCCTTCAGCCACTTGAGGCTCTGAAATACTCTTGTGGCATCAGTGGTGACCTGTTTGGTGACATTTTTCTGCACATCAGTACTCCCAGTGTGGCACAAGGGAAGTGCACTCTCTGCCACCGAGCTGCTGCATGCCCTTATTCACATCACTTCACCCCAGCGGCTCTCTGAGACAGGGCAGAGCTGTGATGTTCTCCTGTAAAGGAGGAAAAGATTGCCTGGGGTGATCCTACATCTTTCCATTGATTTCAGTATGTTCAGGTTTAGGTGCCCAGAGCTGAGTATTGTTCATGCCAGGGCCCAAGAAATGGACAAGAAACCCCTTGAGACAATAAGGCTGCCAGGAACCCATTTATTCTGGTGATTTAGACATTGCAAAAAAATGTTCTTTAAAAAATCCTGATGATACTTAAACTGTGTCTGGAACCTCAAAGTGCTGGATGGACCTTCTCTTTCAACAGAAGCAAAGAAAGCAGATGGGGAATGTATTGATTTATAGTGTGCTAACATCTTTAAAAAATCTGATCCAGCTTGAATGCTCTGAGGGTCTCTGTATGAAACCCTACCCTGGGTGACTCCCTATAGGTTAAAAATAAATGCTGCATTTCTGTATGTGGTACAAGTGACTGCAGTCGGAAAGTCTGGATGCAAAGCGTGGACCAGACTGCAGAGGGGAGGGCAGCACAGGGAAGTTTGTCGCTGGGATAGGGCTGTCGGTGGGTGTTCCCCTGCGGCAGCGAGAAGGAAGCACTCCAGCATGATGGCCTTCTCTTTCCTGTTGTGTTTGCTCCCTGGGATGGCAGCGGGCAGGAAAGACCAAGGTCTGGTGTGAGGTTAGAGGTTCAGCGTGCAGACCAGTGGCAGGGCACACAGCGAAGATGTTTGCAGACATGGAAAAGTCAGACTCTTGGGAGGCTGCAGCAAGTATAGCCCATGATTTCTCCAACCCAGTGGGAAACGGGGCTGTGTCAGCCTTCCTGGGGGGTCTGCCTGGGTCTGAAGAGCAACCCAGCACCACAAAGGCAAGGGAAACACGGTGCTCCTGCCTATTTGCTCCGTGCTGGAGGCTGCCGCCCCCCTTCATGACTCTCCTGCACAAAGTGGCAGCCAGCAGCCTCCCCGCACCGTGGCCGTGCAGGAACCAAGGAGGGGTAGGGGTGGTCCACAGCTCACGGAGCTGCATCGGGAAAGAAGCCTACACGCTGGCATACACCAACCAGGCACTGCCTGGGCCAGCTGTAGCTCCCGGGACCTGCTGTGGGGCAGAGCTTTCACCCAGCTAATGGCTGAGCTGAGCTTGCCAAAGCAGGTAAAGATATAACCTGCAGCTCCCTCAACGTGTTTGTGCAGCTCTTCGACTCTGTCTCGGAGAGGAAGGAGGGCACTAGGCAATAACTCACATACCTGCACTGGATTGTGTAAAATGTGGCTGTGAGCACCCGCCTGCCATGTTGCTGCATGCGCATTGGTTTTATTGCTCGCTGCCCCAACAGTGTATACGCTGGTATTTTCAGGGTGGGGTTCATCACAGGTTTCCATGATTTATTTCCCTTCCCTTTGCTGGGGTTTCTGAAGCCTCTGAAGAGGGTTTTGAGACTGATATGGGGAATCATATTTTTGCACCTCTGTCTATTTTTCTGGATGAGGCTGTGTCCTAAGTGTTTTTGGCTTTACTCTTTAGTATCCACAAAGAAGAGAACTGCAAATACCTTTTTTTTTTTTTTTTTAATAATGCTGAGGCAAGGTCTGAGTGCTCTGAACTACATCAGAAACTACCCTTGAATAGAATAGGAATTGGTTTTATTCCCAAAGACTGACGTACAGGACTCTGCAGAAGCCAGCACAGGCCAAGGACTTCTGGCCACCACATAGGTTTTGCTGAAAGCCTTACTTGCACCACATAGACAGCCTGCTGGCCTCTCATGTGGAATCCAAATCCATTGCAAAGGAGAGCCTAACAAGGGACAACAGCCAGCCTGATTCTTCAGTCTCAGTTCCCAGGATGCTCGCTCCACCCTACACATCCCACACGGTGCCTTAATTCCCCTGTACCACCTCCATCTCCCAGGCTGATGGGGAGGCACCAAGTCACCTGTGGCAGTGAGTCAGCTGCAGGCACTCATTGCTGCCTGCGGGTGCCTCACAAGAGGCTGGGGGTACTGGCACGCACTCCTTTCCTGCAGAGGACATTCAGATTTATTTTAAAAAGGCATGATTGACATTAATAGCGTGCACAGCTACCTGGAGGTTGCAAAAACCTGTAGGAAAAGATGCCGTGAGATGAAAAGAAGTTGCCTGCGGTGGAGGAAGCATCACGTTGAGCTACTGCCCTCTGCTGCTGTGCAGTCCCGACCGAGACAGAGTCAGGATGTGCATCCATTTCCAGCAAAACTTCTCACTTCGTAGCCGAAGCCGCTGGAGTCTGCCATCCTGCCTTGCCTAAGGACTGGGAAGCTTCTCCCAGGTTTTTATTCAGGATCAAAGTAAACAGATTTGTTCAGCTTGTCCTGAACACTCATTGTCAACGTAGGTAGCCTACAAGGAAGTAACTGTCATTTACCAAGATAAAAGGTTGCAATTTAATCACTAATTATCTCTTATCGTGCTTTGCTGGCCTGACATGAGCCAAAATGAACGCAGCGCTGCCAATAGGTGCTGTGCTTGTGCCTCACGAGAGGCAGCCTCGAGGCTCCTCTGCAGAGGACAGACAGACAGGGTCTGGGGTTCAGTGTCCTCTGAGCCTTGTCATGTGCCTGGAACCCCCTGCACACTACACACCATCCCCATCAGTCATATATTAATATAACACTACTTTTTAAACAGATCTTTGATCTATTCTGCTGTACAGATCAGTGTCGAAATGCTGCTTAAAGGCCAGGAGCAGGAGGTAGCTGGGAAAGGTAATAGCACAAGGAATGAACCTGGTGGATGGACACCCAAAACAGGCACACGAGCTCCCGCTGGGGTGTCTTCAGGTCAAACTATGGACAAATGCATAGGGGCAGATGACATCGGGAAGCCATTTCAGGGCAGGCAGTCCTGAATAACGGCAGGGTCTAGACAGCAGTATTAAAAGCAAAGGTTTGAGAAGCAACTGAAGCACAATGTGGCTCCTGATTTTGTCCCCTATGATGGTAGGAAGTAGCGTTTGCTGGATCTGGATGCAGGTTATACCCACTTCCAGCTGGGCTGGTTGGAACACAGAAAAACATCATAACGTAGGATGTCACTTCCCTGCTGCCATAGTTTGTCCTGCCGCTGCCCATGCCAAGAGGTGGGATGACACTTTGTACCCCTCCCTCTCTGACTGAGCAAACAACATAGGCCATGAGACCAGCTCAAGAAAAGAAAGTTAAAGCAATCTCTCATATTTGCCAGTGTGCATTAAGAGAAATGGTGCCTGCTCCACCCTGTTCTACGCCCCACATCCCCCGCTACAGACAAAAAGGTTTTTCAATATGGTTTGGAGTAATCTGTAACCCTAGGTTCACCTTTTCTTTTCTATCTTCAAAGAAATACTTCAGAATTTTAAAAGCCATCTGGAAAAATGTGTCATCTTCTATGAGAATAACCTATTGAGTTAGCAAATTGCTTTTGTAGAAAAGAATAGTTCCGTTGGAAAGGACCTACAGCAACCATCATCTAGTCCAACTGTGTGTTAGATAGATAAGCATTTTTGCAGAGTTGTGTATAAATTAGGCAAAATTTCATAAATTAGGGTGGTTCTTTATTAATACCAGGTGAAATGTCTGTCACTTCATCTTGATCAGAGTGTACGATTACGATCAGCACCCAAAACAAAGATCACAGACTACATCCCTGATGCTGCTGTTCTTTTCACTCCAGAAACATTATGTCCTAGATATACCACAATATTTTTTCAGCAAATTAGCAAAAAAAGTCTGGTTTAGTTAGCATATGAAATGCATTCTGTGCACTGCTACTGTCAAAATTGTAACTGACTGCATAATGAAACATAATTTGGGATGTAAAAATGGCATTTTAATATGCTCTACTCAGGGAGCAGAATTTGATATGTCATGCTGCCTTACTGGTAATGTACATTTCCCATTGGGAAAACTAAGAGACATGTAGTCTTGCTATCCAGAAAGGTGTCAAGTCATACCCAGTCAAGAATAAGCTTTTCTAGGCTATACATAAAAATGTTAAATTTTGCAATACATGTCTTAATTCCGAGAAGATAACTGGAGTCACATGCTTAAGACTAAAATTACAGTAGTCAGGTGATTGCTAGAAGAGGAATTCACAATCACACCAAACTGGAAACAAGCAGAAATAATCTGGTACTACACAGCCTAAATCTTGCTCTGCTCTGCTGCTTGGGGCACCGCAATTCAGGGGTTAGGCTTGGCCCAAGGCTGATGTTGGAGTTGGGTATGGTAACTGGAGTTGCCCAGGGTGCAAGGCAGGCATTTGGAGCTGCAGTTCTTGATGGACAGCTTTAGCCAGCCTTTCCTTTCGGTTAAAAGCTGGGGAAATGGTTTCTCAGATGTGTGACCAAAAACCAGAATTTCTCTTGACCACCGCACAGAGGAACTCACCAGTAACATCTCAGAGTAGCTGCCAGAAAAGACCAAGACAGCTGAGCTGGTGACAAAACACCTAGACTATTTCCATTAAAAATAGTCTAGTTTCTGAATGGGGACCCTATTGCTTTAGGAGAGAGATGCTGTGCGTGGTGGTGGACAGGCAGAGAAGTCTGCAGACCCAACAACTCCCACCACCATCC
>NW_009649712.1:400155-420355 GCF_000708025.1 Charadrius vociferus
GCAGGAATCTCAGAAACTGGGGCTGTTCTGCACGCAAAGATGCCCCTTCACCTCCTGCAGTGACCCCACTCCCGGTGGTGTGCTGCCTGAGGCTCCCCTTGGCCACACATCAAACACCCGGGAAGGCGGAGGTGTGAGTTGGGACTTGCCCACCCCAACAACAGCCACTACAAACCCTTCACCCTGGGCGCAGGAAGATGACCCCTACCCACAGCACCGGCTGCCTTCGCTGATGGCGCTTCTAATGCCAAAATCCACTGCAGTTGCTTCATCCCGACTGCTCCTTGACCAATTAACGAGCTTCCTAACAGGATGTCATGTCACGTTATCTTTATTTGCACAGTGCTTCAAATGCCGGAGAGCTGGCTGGACAGCCGGGCAAAGCTGGATGCTGATTTAAAGGAACATTGGCCCGTTTATCATCTGCTCCCTTAATTTCTGGTTGCTTCACGGGGAATCCTCTGACCTCTCTCCTCAGACTCGGAGCCTGACCTTACAAGCAATCCCTCCACGTCTCCATTTTTTTGTTTGTTTTTTTGTTTGTTTTGCCTTATTTCTGATTTATTTTGGGGGTGATGGACAAGAAAAGCCCGGTCCCTCCTACAGCTCCAACTGCGTCAGGCCAGGCTCGACCTGAAGGTCCGAGCGGAAGTGCTTCCCAGGCTCTGGGGCCCACCCTTCTGGGAGCCACAGTGGCGGAGGAGACTTCTGCCAAGGGAAAGGAGCTTTCAGATCCCACCAGAACATCTTGCCTGGGAAAAGCGATTTCTGAGTCACCACAGCTCTCTCTTCCCTTTTCCACAACATCCCTCCAAAAATGTTGGTTGTTGCTACTTGCACCAGGCGGGGTCAGAGCAGGGGATGGCGAAGGCATAGGAGACAATTACTGCAGTGGCCAGCTCCCACCATCCACCAGTATAAAGCTCCCAGGTCACGAGTAGGGCTTCTCCATCAACTGCTCACAGAGCCCAGTGTCCAGTGCCCTATGTCCAGTTGGCATTGAGTAGAGCGGGACACCTACCCCCAGGATGAGTCCACCTTGCCTTTGGCCTACCCCAGCCACAAACAGACACTTGCAGTAGCTTATGAAATAGTATACAAGTCGCCGTTCGGAAACCACATGTTAACAGTCAGCAGCTTATTATCCTGATTGGTTTAGCATTGCATTTTGGCTGATGCGCAGAAGCCTTACAGTGGCACAAAGGAGCCAGTGTCACACTAGCTGCGGCTGAGCAGTAACATTTTATAAGGCTAAAGAAGGTAGGAGAGAGCATGGATCCGCAAGAAGACTGGGGCTTTCATGCCAGGGAGCCTATTAATGCTCCAGCTTTGCTTCGGCATTGTGAAGGATTTAGGATCACTTTTTTTGGCCCAACAGCCTCCACAAACTAGAGTGTCTGCTGCAGGATGGTCCACGTGACTGACAGGGGGTTACAAGCACGGGGAAATGGTGTGCACACCGAGTATGTGATGAAATGTGTGTGTGCACCTTCATGTGAGCAAATGATCGAACATGAAGAAATGTAGGTTAGACTCAGAAGTCAGATCAAAATGGAGGATAGACTCTTGGTGACCCTTGGCCACCTATGTCTGTGCTGCAGTAGCGTAGAAATACTGCAATAGCCACTGCCAGCTCCATCAGCATCTGAATTACCTGGGATTCCCTGGTGTACCATCTCCACTAAAAACCTTTCCATAATCTTCGTGTTCCCACTGGCTGTACCTTTTCAAACCCAATTTAACTGACCATTTGTTTAACTTCATCTTCTCCAACTGGACCAGAAACACTGTGTTTAGGTGCAGGTAATATGGAGAAGTAGTTTATATTATTTCCTTTAACTCTGCTGGAGAAAGGGATCTGGGTGGTGATTACATGGGGCAAAACCAGGCAGATGAGGCTCTCTAAGATTGCCTCAAGGAGTATAATTTCAGGGAAACTAAGTCTGGTCTTGAGTTGGTGTCCGGAGGTGGGAGAAGCAGAGAAGCAGCTTGCAGGCAGCTTGTGCTCCTCTTTCAGGCTCTCCACAGAGCACAAAGCTCAGGGTTTCTCTGCAGTTTTCTGGAGACTGGGTTTGAGACAACACATCAGTGCTCAGTGGAAGGATTTCTTAATGAGCATGTGTCTTTGTCCACGCTGCAGTTCCTGGGACCTGGCAGTGAATTATGAAACGACTGCATATAAAACAGGTCACCTCTGGGAAGAGGAGGGGAAATGAATTCTTGCAAAACGTATGTGAGAAAAGAAAGTCATTGCTCTTAGAAAATGGGGTATGTTGTCCCTCTGCAAGCCCAAATGTGCCCTTTCCAGTTAAGGCACTTTAATAGCAATGGGGAATTGTCCTGTCCCATCTGCAGAGCAGCACCTTTGGACTTCTCCTTTGTTAATGGAGCTGAGATTTCCCCATCCCCCAGTGATGACTGGAGTAGGTGGCCTGAGGAAAAATTCTTTATTCATGTGAAGACAACCCATCAGGTTCATTAAACTGCAGATTACATAGGCTGATGACAGAAAGAAATTAAATAAGGTTTTGTCTTATTACTTCCTTATTTTTAATTGAATAATAGACAATTAATTTGATTGAAGCTAGTCATGTTAAACAGTTTCCTAGGATATCATATTGAGAAATGTCTCATCCTGCAGATTGTCCTGTGACTTGGTTACTTCTTTGACTGTTATTTTGAGATACCCACTGAAGCGTTGCTCCTAGATTGCTAGGACTTTTCTTTTTTTGGAAAGGGCGGTGGGAGGTAGGATTATTATCATTAGTCTATATTTAAACCAGACCCAGGGGCAGTGGAAAAGAAAGCTAGTGTGAAAGTGGGACAATTCCAGTGAGAACTAGGAGGGAAGGGGGCACAAGACCCGGGCTGCTGAAATAGAGAAGGTCCGGGTTGGACATCGACTGGACAGAGTCCCCTCTCCTGTTCCTTGTGCTCGTGCCCATGTCAGTGCTACTGCATCCAGCAGAAAGGTTGCCTGGACATGTGGAAGAGGGCCTGAAGGAAAACAGGCAGAGCACTTTCCAGCCCACATCTGCAAAGCCCACAGGGGTGGGCAGATCCTCAAGGAAGGCTGCCCAATGGACGGGCAAGCCACTTCCTTACCTCAGTGCCTCTGCCAGCACCCGTGGCAATGCCCAGGCTCATCAAATCTGGTGTGGAAACGAAGCACGAGCTCAGTGGAGAAGAAGCGTGGCAAGGTAGCTGCCCCTCGACGAGGCTGGCTCCCTCCCCGCCGCAGAATGTGGAATACTGTTTTGCTCCAAGCACACATAGTTTGTGTGGGTGTAGATTTACATTTCGTTAAGGAAAATGAAATAAGGGGGCCGGTTTCAACTAGCCTGCAGTTTTATTATTTGCAAGAGCCCTTGCTTTCATGTGATGCTTTACGTAACAGCCTTACACATCTGCAAAGTATGTAAAGCATTTCCACTGTTGGGAAAAAGAAAAAAAGGGGAGGAGATTTCTGAAAGGTACTGTATCTCTCAGGAGGACTTGACAAGGAATTTTTAGCTCCCACCAGGCAAGAAAACAGCAAGGATCATGGGTCTGCTCTCCAGGGCCAACTTCCCCTAGATTTATGGGATAGCAGACCACATTTCCAGGGATGACGACAAAGCATGTTTGAGAACATACTTGATAACAAATTTGGTTCAGAAATAAAATGCTAAAATGAGACAGGCTGAGTGGGAATAAAAGCAGCAGAAAACTGGTACATGCATCCTGATCTCAGGGAAGAACAATGGTACCAGGAAGAACATGAAATTAAGAAATGGACAGGGCTTGGGGAGCAGCAGGTATGTTGCCGTTGGCAGGCTCTGAGAGGCTGCAGAGCTACAGAGGGCTGAGCTGTGGGCTACATTTCTGTCTTACATCACCTAGAAGACATGAACAAGCACACTCCTTCTTTAATGCTTATTATTACCCTATCTGATAGTGCAATGTATATACATGTAAGGCTATGGAAAAAAAAAAAAAAACACAAAGAAAAAAAAAACCAAAACCCCAGAAATCTTACGAATGCCTCCAAGGAGGATTGGAATGAATGAAAAACGTCTGAAGCCGTTCAAGTGCAAAGTCTAGTGAATCAGCCCATCCACTTTTCTTTGGCTTCTGAGTCTGGGTGGACCTAAACCACAAAGAAAAGAGGAAACAAAGGTGGAGTAGACATCGAGAAAGATCTTTCTGAAACTTGGCATTAAAACGTAAGAGCTCCCAATCGCTGCTCAGCCCACGCAATATGAAGCAATTGGAAAGGACTGGAAAATCACTGCACAGTGCCCTAAGATGCAGGAGGTGTTTTGGTTTTTTCTTTTCCCCAGGAGCTGCTTAAGAACTATCTGACTTCTGAGGAATTGTCACTGAGTTCCTCTTCCACTGACATCTCCTTTAAAATGACCTGAAGAAAACACAGGAAACGTGAATGTTTTGTGCAATTCAGTAGTTCTGCTTCGCACTTAGTTGTCCTTATTTAGAGGTATCTCACCGATTCAAATGATCTTCCCTGTTTTTGTAGTCAGGAATAAGTCTCAAATGGTGAGCCTCCCTCAAAACAGAAACTTGTAACCTTGGGATACAGAACTTCTAAGTGCCCATCTTTTGGACATAATCCTGCAGGTACTTCCTATAATCATCATGGCTCACTCCTGAAAGCAGATCCCCAGTCCAAAGCACTGTGGAGTCAGTCTTGGTTCATCAGGTCTCAGGAGCATAAGACCATCCAGCTCCTTTCTGCCAGTTCCTACTCTAAAATCGTACTATAAATGCTAAAAAAAAAAAAAGGGTTTCTCATTCCATGTATCACCTGCACCAATGATCCCACATGGAGCTCAGCCTAGAAAAGTAAGGTGGATGAATATAAAGTTGTAGAGTAGCTTAGATATATTCATACCTTCAAAAAAGGGCTGGATCCCATATTGTCCTGGCCCCTTTACCAAATCAGCAGAAAGGAAAGAAAAAATCAGTACACTATTTCATGTGGGCCCTTTGCCATGGCTCTGCTCCTGTCCCACAAGCCTGTTGTGCACAAGCCAGCAGAGAGGCAAAAGAACCCTGCTCCGAGAGATGGGGGGACAGCCACCAGTCTCTGAAATCCCTTCTGGGGTGACCATAAACCTCTCAGACTTGGTGCAGATAGAATAGTTAATTCCTCTGCTCCCTGCCAGGGCTGTAGCCATCTGAGGAGGACAGACACTGCATTTTCCAGTGAATGAAGACGGTGATATTTCCTCTTTGGATTTATTTAGATCCCAAATTCTGTCATAAAATGCATGTCGAAACACCTTGCACTGCTGTCCCCATGACTGCACATCGCTTTCCTCCTTTCTTCGCCTGAACATTTTCTTGGCTGGGAGCCATTTACCAGGAGCCTTTCCTTCTCCAAGTTGTGTGCTTGATTCATTCTCCTGTTTTATCCTCTCCTCCTTCCTTCTGAAAGGTTTACCACTCAGTAGAAATGTTTGCATTACTAATCTATCTCAGGTCTTTTTACTGCCGCCCGTCTCCACAGCATCTGATCCTCTTCATTGTCACTTTTCATTACTTATTCATACTTTTATACAATATGGGACCCAGAGATCACTACCAGAAACATGCCCTAATTGTTCAAGGACCACAGGGAGAAACAGTCCGTCATCTGAGGACTTCAAAATTGAAATGGCTAAGACAGATGGACACCTGGGGTGCAGAGGGACTGACTACCATGCTTGCATCCCTCATCTGGACCATAAGAGTGTCCTCCTTGCTCCTGACTGTGGCTTCCCCTGTCTGCCACATTGTAGTGGAGTGTGACATGAACAATTTCTCATGCTTTGCAATTCAGTACCAAGGAGCTGGAGGAGTCCTCTCCCTCCCTTGACCCACCCTGCAGTATTGTCCTCCTGGCCTGGAGCTGGGTCAGGTCCTTCTCCATGGGAGCTCCATCCCAGTATGAGCATGGCGCAACTTATTCAGCTTTCAAAAATGATTTGCAGGGTGCAGTTTTTACCGTTTGACTCCTGAGTTGCAG
The DNA here is from genome assembly GCF_000708025.1 of Charadrius vociferus. NCBI lineage: Eukaryota > Metazoa > Chordata > Aves > Charadriiformes > Charadriidae > Charadrius > Charadrius vociferus. The sequence continues at coordinate 406,163 of NW_009649712.1, forward strand.
CCTTTCCCCATTGTGCACACATACTATTCTTTTGCCAAGAAAATGGCAATTTTTCTTCACTGAAGGGATAAAGGTAAAAATATTCTTTCAGAGAGAAAGGGGAACTTTTCTTGTCCTTTTTTTTTGCCCCTTTTTGTAATGCTGGCACCAAGCCAACTAGCTGCATTTTACTTTCTTTCCTCTGTATGCGTGATTTTTTTTTTTTTTTTGCACAGTTCCAGAGGAAAAGGATTTCTCAGTCTTAACATCCTGTTCACTTCTGCATACTTTTGAATGCTCGTTATTAAAAGCTAGCTATTTATACACAGGAACAAAGCACATTCCACTAACCCCTTGTGGCATAACTCTGCATGCTGACTGCTGAGCTCTAGAAAGGTGAATCGAATGTATGACAGAGAGCTTTTTATAGGGATTGAATACCCACTGTACATCAACACAGTAATACCCTTTTAAAATTCTCTTTGCTATCATGTCTTTGGAAATATGAAAGGAAAACCTTTCAACAACCTCATTCCCTCTGACTCTAATCTTGATTGTGTTGAGAGGGATAGGTGCCAGATAACTGTATCGGTGGAAACAAAGATAAGAAGGCTGTGCATACCATAAACAGTTATATTGCTTGAATTATGCTCTTGGACAGCTGCAGTGACAATAACAGGACAGCATTAATAGGGCAAGTGGTTAATTTACCTGCCTGGTATCTTTCAAAGAGATCGAGTTGCATTTCATTACTGGAAAATTCCAAAGGACCTAAAATGAATCAAGAACAAGTACATTATCTCAAAATCACCCATCTGACAATACAACACAGTGAGCATCTCACAAGGAGAGGTTAATCTAAGTGATGCCTTTGTGCAGCTCACAAAAAGGACAGGTTGAAAACAAAATGTCAAAGCAATCTCTCAGGCGAAGGATAGAAGGATCCTTCAGAGAGGATTTGGATGTTTTGGGTCTGTCTACTCTTGGAATATCTTTAAGACAAAGGATTGGTGCCCAAGGTGCAATCCAACATTTTTGCTTTGATTTTTAACCTTTTTATATTCTCATCAAAGGATACATGATGCCCTCTCCAATTCACAGCTGGTACATTGGTTTTCAAAACCCACTGAATTACACTTTTAATTTTGACAGAAGCTTCTTCCACCTGCCTGTCCCAAAAGTGCTTTACTGTATGCCCAGCTGTGAATGCAGTTCCACCTGGTGTTCACCCACTCGGGTGTTAACTCTGGGCCTTCAGAAAAAAAATCCACCCACACAACAGTGTCTCCACAGAGCACCTTGTCCCTGGTCTCCAGGAGGGGATTCTGGCGAGACCACATTATGACTTCCACCAGTATATTATGGGAACAGAGCAGGTACAGCACTTCTCTTGAAGTCCTGGCCTCTCAAAATAATAGAGGCTGTAACGCCGGCCCACCTCATTTGTAGATACTCTCTGATCAACGCATCGCCCAGTTTTCATAGCTCCTTATTCTTGTACTGTACTGGTACAAACTGTTTCAGAAAGCCTTGGCAAAAGAGAGCAGAAAAAGTAGCCCTTCTTAACCCAGTTTACTTGACAGTTTCCATAACAACTTGACATAGCTATTTATATAGCAGGAGAATATCATTTGCGTTTCATCATTTTTAGAACCTTTGTTGCCATATCAACCTCAGCACCGTGTAGCAGAGCACAGCCCCATTCAATTCTCTCTTGTTTTCTCAGAAAGAAACTTCACTCTCAATGAATTGAAATTCACTTGGTCTCAGGAGGACCCTTGAGAGGCCTACGAATCACTTAAAGTATGGTTCAAGCCCTAATTTAAATGGGCTTGTGCCTATGTGACCTATCTGCACCAGACGGGTGAGACCATCTGCAGTGGGACACAAAGATGAGGACAGTGTGGACAAGCAGACCAGCAGATGATTGCTTATCTTTCTTGGGAAGCAAATAATGAGAGGGATATGGCAGCTTTCTCTGTGATGGGAGGGGAGGGAAAAACTAATTTTGAAATATTAGGGTTACAAAGGCTTGGTGTTAGCATTCCTGAGTCAGCATATTAGGAGGGAGTTTGGGGATCAAGGAGTTCCAGAAAAGAGCAAGGTTAGGATGCCATGGAAGTCAAGATGGGTAGAAAAGTGGCAGAAGACAACTGCCAGGGAAGAAACCACATTCCCAGAGGAGGAGGATAAGGAGGAGGAGGAGGAGGAGGTACAACTGCCGGGGAAGAAACCACATTCCCAGAGGAAGAGGAGGAGGAGAGGAACCTTTCTGGTGTGGGCTCAGGTTCTGCTCAGTCCTGGATTCATTTCCCACAATGCCAAGCACCAAAAGGCAACCCAGAAGGAGGCAAATATCCCCAAAGCACAACTCAAGTGGGGATTACATGTCTCCCAATACCTCTCTTTGTGTGGTGCTCAGGCACTTAAGTTCTTACAGCCAGGTGAAATGAATCTGGGCCTCAGGTTGTCACGGAGGCTTTTTTTCTTGTTCCCACTGGCCGGTCCAGCTGGCACTCATCACTCTGTCTGTCTGGGGAAGTTCAGCCTTGCAGACCATGACACCAAAACTTCCCATCCAGCTCAGAATATAATTAATTTTAAAATACTCATACAATGGTTCAATCACAAGTATCTGTAATCCACCTGACACCTTCGGCTGAGTAACAGCATTCAAGTAATCCTTTGGCTGTGCTGCATTTTGTCACTCACACTTGTTCCTCGTGTTGGGAGATGGCAGGTCTGTTGTCCGTGCCCTGACACCCCACTGTCTCAACCTGCTGTGGTTGCTACTTTCTGAAGATATTCCTGTTCAAAATAGGTGTCCCGCATCTCCCCTCCTTCTGAGATCTGAAGGTGTCTATGTATTCCCTGGAGCAGGCAACCATTTGGAGTAGCAAATTTTATACAAATAAGGTGACCGGTTGACATAGTGCCAGTGATTTAGCCTGCCTTCCACCAGCAGAAATGCACACAACAGCATTTCTAGGAAGCAGCGTCAGTTCCTGGTTTGCATTAGTCATATTGTTCTGTCTTGTCTTAATCATCTCAGTATTTCTACAGGGTCTCCAGTGAGACCGAGAAGCACGTTAGCAGCTCCAGCACGGCTAGCTTTAGTTGTCTGTGTCAGCAGGTGAGAGCCTCTGCCTCACGGATGTGTTTTGTCATGCAGCAGTGCTGAACACAGACTCTGCCGGCTTTATTAATAGCAGCCCTTTTATTTTAACATGGTGTTCCACCAACCCCTTGGACTGAGGACAATAGGAAATGGCACTTACATGTTTAAATCTGTGGCACACTGAACTGTTTGAATCTGTATGATTCATTGTCAGACAGTACTATGTCAGGCACTGCAGGCAAAATAAAATAGACTGCATATGCATGATCTATATGAGTTCTACACGTAAGCCGTATGAAATGCGTCCTGCCCAACTTCTGCTTGCAGAAGCCATAAATGAACTTCATGTAGCCTTTAAAGTATTCTTGGTAGGATCTTGGTAGGATCCTGGGACCCAAAGTCCTGGTGCTTTTAACCATAAACCCAAATGATGCTAGGACCTCACTCTCATCTTGTCTGCAGGCACTTGGAGGACGTATGGCTGGCTACTGGAAGGAAATAGCTTTAGGTATGTCCTGGAAGAGATCATTTGATTGCTAAACCCAGCAGTTACCACCCACACTTCATAAAAAAAACCCAAAGTTTTGGAGTTTTAGAGTGTTGGTTTTTTTTTTTTTTTTTTCATACTGACAGGTAGTAGTTTAGCCCTGAGAAATCTGGGAAGCCCTGAAAGTTTGAAACTTGCACTGCTCACATTCCTCCAGCATCTGCCTTGACTGATTGGTATTCCTGGATTTCATTTCTCTCACCCCTCCCCTAACCTCTGCTTGATTTGCAGCATAATTTATACTATTTAAAGTCACTGAATTCAAGGGGAAATTTCACATTTGAAACACTTTATCCTGAAAACTCTAGTCTTTGCACGAATATAATAATTCTGAAAGCTGTGACATAACCTGAAAGCTTGTGGCTCACCATGCAAATGGACCAATGTAAAACTTTTCTAGAATGATTTGCTTTATTCAGACTGCATCTCCAGTCCTGGAACAGAAAGAAGAGAAATGGTCCTAACAACATGTATGTGATTCTTCCTTTAGGATCCTCAGCGCAAACACAAATGCCTCTTTCTCGAGAGCAACCTAGACTGAGGCAGAGACAAACTACGCTGCTGCTAACATCCCTTTGAAAGACTGAAATTCTCATATTCAAATTAGGTTTTCTTCAAAAACTGAACAGTGCCTGCAAACTAAACAAAGAGATCTGATAAAACCTTTAAGAGTGTTCCCTGGTAATTCCCAGCTCAGCAACATGTTCCATCTCCATTGCTATTAAAATAGCGTCTTGTTCTCTGCTAGTTGCTTTCAGCATGAAATTAGACCTTACAGAGAGTACCTCTCTTTGTACATGTCTGCAGAAAATAATTCTCAATTTACATTCATATGACAACGATAGTCATCGTTTTAAAGAGAAGTCCATTTGTCTGAAAGCTGCAGCAAAATCACTGCCTTTCCCCTATCCCTCAAAGAGAGACAGGCTTCTGCTATAAGCATGGTCACCATTTAATCCAGCTTTTCTCTTCTCCCAGCCCCGCTCCTGAAACTGTGTCCAACATGGCCTGCCTGGCCCTGCTAGGAACTAAAAGCCATCCCAGAGGCTTTTCTTTGGAAAGCAGCAGGGAAATCTAGCAGGACCGTAGCCCCTGTAGCACCACAGACATACACAGCCTGTGGTGTGCCTTCCCTGCTATGATGGGCCACCATGTAGACCCTTCCAGAGACATCAAGCTCTCCACCTGTTGCTGATCAAAAATCTTGGGCATACATCTCCCAGATCTTGTGACAAATAAGACAATGTCCTCACTCTTCTCCTTGGCCCTTTGATGTCTGCCCTCTTGCTGCACATTCACCCCCAGCCATGATTTCAGCAACGGGCAGAGATCTGTAGGCATCTTCTCCCAGCAAAAGCTGCACAACATCCCACCTGCCAAAACCATAACCTGCTCTTTGCCCTTCGTGCATCAGGTGGGCTCTGTATCTTTGGTTTTTCTACACCTAAAACAAAGAAAGGGGGAAAAAAAGCCATGCTCCAAATGCCAAGTCAGGGTCTGATACGCTATAATGTGATCCATCCCATTTATTTTATAGCACTTTAATGCCTCGCTCAGTTGTCTCACTACACAGACTTCAGGCAGAGTGGAGCCATGTTACTTAGCAACTTGCAGTACACATGACAAAATTAACCCAAACAGTTTTGTTTATTAACTCTTAATAAGGAGCAAACAAAACAGCAACCTGAGAGTTTCACAACAAGAATGTTTTCCATTTTGGGTGCGTTACTAATATTACAGACGACAATGTTATCTTGGGTGTTCTGTGGGGTTTTTTTTAGCCCCTTTGTGAAGACCTATTTGAAGCACAAAAGTCTTCCCCACCCTCCTCAATGCTTGATGTTTCTATAGTGGAAAGAGTATATGTAATAATAGAAAAATTAAAATACTACTGGAGCTAATGAGTTCTAGCTGCTGCATGCTTGGCCCTGTGAAATCCAGGTTTGGAGGTTGGAGATGTGAGTGCTATGCCCAGACCCTGTCCCAGAGTTTGGACATGTTGCAGGGTGGGGTTTTCAAACTGCTGTGATTTGCTCCAGGCTCTTCAGAAAATGTGACCATCAGTTACCCAGTCCCTGTATCCCAGCCCTCGAACTACAGTCCTGCTTCATAGAGATTTCGTGAGGATACATGTATTAAGACATGCAAGGCAGCAGAGGCTTGCTTTGAAAAGCTATTTAAGTAGCTAACTAAATCACGCTGACTTCAGCGGCAATTAGGCATCTAAAGATTCCGTCTCCAGGTGCTCTGGAGATGTGAACCAGACCTGTCCCGATAAAAAGTACCCAGCATGCCACTTGTGGAATATGTTGCTTTATGTCCATCACAAAAAGGGACTAATGTATTTAATGTATTCTAATAATTTAATGTATTCTAAAGATGTATTATTTTTATGGTTCTTGTCATATGGAGCTTAAAAAAAAATTAATTGCTTTTCAAAAGTATGTAAAACTTGCCAGGTTTTACCAAAGGACGAGAGCCCGTTGCTTTGCTGTCTCGGGGGATTCGGATGAAAGGCTCCTGCCAAGAATTTCAGCCCTAGGAGAGACTTCTGCAAGATTATTTCCAGATATGAAACCCTTTTCCTGCTGTGCCGCTGAGCCCTCCCTGTCCAACACTTCATGGTGATCGCTGATAATGAAAGCGCAGTGGCCTCCCTCCCAAGCATTAACTACAACAGCTGATCCAGGCAGTCTTTTCCGGCTTTTATGGAGAAGAATGAGTGACTTGTGCATTCTTGTGAGAAACTACTTAGACACCAGATACAGCATCTATAGGTTTTTATTGAAGCAGAATGCAGATTCTTATCAGCCTCCATCTATTTAGTAAGTAATGACAAATGAATTCCTTGGAAACTAACTCCCGGTAATCCCGGAGCACCGAGTGCTTGTCATTGAAATGGCTTGGAGGCAGGGTGGTCAGAGGCACGTACTCCAAGGGTCATGCTCTGGCTGCTGCCAGCTGACGGAAGGGGTGGCAGGGAGGCGAGAGAGGCAGAGGGACTGGAAGGGGAGCAGGAGGTGAGGGAGAAGGTCCACTTGCGCTTTCAGCTCTGCAGCTCTGCTCAGACTCTTTGATGGGTTTCTGCCCCGATGCAAGTGAGGAGGTACAGGCTGGAAGGATGCCAATATGCCCTCGCTCAGTGCAACGTGGTGTAAGTAAACAGATAGGCTTTGAGAGCCTGACAAGATTGTTTATCTCATCCAGGCCATGCTCTGTCCCACATAGGAATTCTTCCTTTATGTACATTTTTCAGTGTGCTAAACCTCAGTGTATGTAAGTATTTCCCTTAGGAAGCCTTTTACAAGTGACTTGCTTTCCCTGCCAGGAGGTCTTGCACAGACTGCAGCTAGAGCCCCATGGCCAGGTGTTCTTGACCAGTAAAGAAAAGGGGGTAGGTTCAAATATATAGGGGATTCCTGCTAAAACTAGCCTGCAGCCTTGCTCACCTTCCCTCTCAAAGTTTTGGCTAACATCTTCGAAGGCTCCCGGAGCATAGAATATTTCCCCTTTCACGAGCACTCAGTGCGGAGGGCAAACAGTGGGTCTGGGAAGGCACAAAGGCAGTAAGTCAGCCTATTTGTGCATACCAAGCGTGAGGCAGATTCCCCTCCCATAGTGCCTGCTCAGCTTCATTTGCTACACAGCCCATGGGCTCTTCACATTCTGCCCCAGCCCTTTCTGTGCATCCCGTTATAATCTTATTGCTGGCAGCTGTGAGATCCTACAGCGTATCAGGAAAAATGATCCTATCCTGCCACATGGAGTAGGCAAGGGCCTCCCTGTTCGCCCCCAAGATTTGCTGTCTCTGTACCACTATGGCCTTGTGTCATGGTTTAGCTCCAGCAGTCTTGTGCTGTGCTTTTTCTTCCATGGAAGGCCAGGCCAGCTTTGTTCCTACAACTCAGGTAAGAACCCAACTCTCTTTCCCTGTTGTCTTCTCCTACCCAAGCTCTACAACCTCTGTGGTCATTGACATTTGAATGAAGACATCTCCAGGGCATATTAGGGTCAGATCAGCTGCCTTTCAGTAATAAAAAGTTGGCAAAAATGAATGAACCTCAAAATCAAAACTGAAGAGACTTTCAGCTCCTTCTCTCTAAGACTGACACGACTGTTGGCACAACATAGTATTGGACACAAATGAAGGGTACAAACTGATTTAGTACATCTACAAGTGCATCATCAAGAAGGTTGAGGTATTGATTCTTTGCTGAGGAGAGCAAGAAATATGACCATCTCTCCCAGACCTAGACTGGGTTGAAGCTTTCTCAACTCAACTGGCTGCTTACCTCAAGTAGCTACTTCGTGTTGAGTGTTGATGCTGTATGACATAGCAGAAGCATCAAATCCTAGAGTATATGGACCAAACCTGGGATTGATTTTCAACCTCTCCTGGCCTCCACAACATGTAAATAAGACCAACTGAGCCTTGTGGAGTTGTCCGTCTGTCCATCCATCCATCCATCCATCCATCTCTAAAGCCTGCTGTTAAGTGTGGTTCTGGGAACAAGGAAGGGGCAGGCATGTGACTCAGGACCTCAGCCGTGCAACATGCTTCTGCTGGCTCCAGTGTGGACAGGCTCTGAGAAGAGACAGCTGGGTGGATAATTCATACCCGATCCCCCTTAAGATGCCTGATCTCTTTGCTTGCTCAGCTCCCTCATCATCCTTAGCAGAGAGGAGGAAGAGCAAAATATCCAGCCACCGTTCTGCCCCCAAATTAGCATCTGAGAAAAGGAGAGGCAAGGTTTGTCTAAAGTGTTGCTGAAGAAAAGGACAGGATACCCCGGGGAAAGGGGAGGGCTTTCCCAAGGGTCAAAAATGCCTTATCCCATCTACTCACCAAGGTTTCTTTTCCTTCTATTTTTAATTTTTTCCCCTTTCACTGTACACTTGCTCCAAGGGGAAAATCAGAAAGCTGACATTGCCTCAAAATCTTGTTTTAAGCCTCCTCCATTCCCCATTTCTGCTTTTTTTTCAACCACAGCTCCCTCAGTCACACCCATCTAACTCTGTGCCTTGCAGCAAGAAGACTTGGATACACATGAAGGTAGATTTGAACTATTGCCTTTGATAGTTGCAGGGCCTGCTTGTGCAAACCGGGCTTAATACAAAGGTTTCTAATGAAAGTTTATACCATCCAGGTCTCTCCTGGCTTGGATAGCAGCTACAGATGTCCTGCTCAGCCCAGCTTGGAGGGACAAGTTTAATTCACAGTCTTCTGTCAAACCCATCTTGTAGAGTTCAGGGAGTGCTCAGATGCTCAAGCCACCCTGGGTCCCTTTGTGCTCTGTTCGTCTCAAAACCTGTTCAGGTGATAGTGCCCTAGACCAGTGAAAAATGTTCTCCAGGAGACTGGGTAGATCATTCTCCTCCACCCCTTTCCCTTCTTTTCCTTTCTTTGTTCCAGGGCACTGGTCAGCCCCTGGCTCACCACCGACATGCGTGCGCGCAGGTGGGCCAAGAGGGGAAGTGAATCATTTGCAGTGGGAGATCATGATTGCAGGATTCTTATCTTGAAAACGAACGTGCACATCTTCAGGAGCCTGGCAAGGCAAATCTTGGCCAACTCAAGGACTTAAAACCAAGATTTCCTGGGGGTCAGGAACAAGTCTAGTTTCTTATTCTTATTTCTTCACCAAAAAAAAAAAACAACCAACCACCCAACCCAAACAACCAACATTTTCAACTGCAAAATATGCACAGTGGGAATAGAGAGATGGGAAAATCCCTACAAGATCAGTAGCTCCAGGCAGGATATCCTCTGTGTTGTGAGCTTCAAGGGTCTTTCAGATTGCTGAAAGCTGGCTGGCTGCAGCCATTGTATCAAATTGGATTACATGGGTAAGAATTCCTGATCTGAATGTCATTTGGCTGCGGCTGCTGCATACAAGCCAACACTATGTAGACAACGCTCTGAAAATCCAACAGGTCCTCTGAGAACTTAGAGCTTCTCAAGGCAAAATTAATTAAGAAGTAATGAACTGAGCTTTTGATACCACAGTGGAAGGGTTGCTGCAGGCGCAAACACTAAGAGAAGGGTGCTTTTGACTGATTTTTAATTAGAATTTAATAGTGCCCTGAAGTTACATCTCTCATTAAAAAAAAAAAAAGCTTACCTAGTTCTATGTGATGAACAACTCAAATTAGAATTTAACATATGCAAATAACTGGTCTGAAAGATCTGCGTGGGAGTAATAGAGATAGGACAGGTTAAATCCTTGACCCTTTACAGTTGATTTTTCTTTAACTATTCCATCAGTCAGTTTGTTTGCAATTAAACGTTAGAATTAATAGAGCTTAAACGAAGGACTGAAAAGCCATGTGAAATGCAGACACCAAGGGCTTCAGCTGAGGTAAATTAGCACAGCCCATTGATTTTAACCACATTAACTGCATTAACTATCTCGCTGGAGTGTGCAAATCTTAACTGTACGCAACATTTCCAAGTCACGGCCAGTCCTGAGTCCCTGCTTACACTGAATAGCTTCTTACTCTCCAAGATGTCCCATTAGTTAAATACAGCTCAGCGTGTATAAGCCTGAGGAAATCTGCCCGTAAAGTCACCCAGATTGCTCAAAAAGGCCTAGCTGGAAAACAACGTGTGTTAGGGTAACTCAGAGGGCTCCTGGGGTGGCTTAGCCCAGGAGGTTTGTATCTCTAAGACCTTTGCAGGAACGTTGCTGTTACTGACAGCATCAAGAAACCCTGCTGAGCAAGAGCCCACAGGGGCTGGCCCAGCTTGAGTTGCCATGACAGGAGGCCAGCAAAATGCTTGAGTTCATCCTGAGCAAACGCCTCCTTTCGCTGTACTGTACGTAATAGAACATTTATACCGTGTAAATATAACTGTCCCTCTCTGTCTGGCATGCTGCACTTTTGCTGCACTTCTCTCAATAAATCTCTGCCTCAAGAAGAACATCGTGCAATGCTAAATTGTAAAATTAAATAATAAATGTGATTCCCCTCAAACGATCCTGCCTAGCTTAGATTACCACTTAGCTGCTTTTCAAATGCATCTCAGACTCATCTCATTCAGAGGCACAATACAGCTGCTTAGCTATTTAAAATCAAAGACAAAACTCCATCCTCATCTTGCAAGGTCTGGTGGCGATGGAACTTTTCACACAGCTAAGCAGAAGGGAGAGGAGCTGACAAGACACAAAAAATCACACCTCCTTCTCAAGGCAAAGGGCATTTGGGTACCTAATGTAAGTGCCACAGTTGTTTTTCTTCGCTCACTGTACCAAAGCCTTGCAGTCCTGGATAATAAGTGACCTGAATCCCTTACGGATCTCTTGCAGTCGTACGCAGTTGGTGGGGTGCAGTGCCAGCAGCAGGCTGGATACAGCTCATAAGGTCTGGTCTGCCATACTCAGGAGTCTTGTCCGTACAGCTCTCTAGTCTTTAGGACTTCATTAAGCATAGGGGGAGCAATAAAAAGTGGTGCTTGTTGTGGTTTGGGGTTTTTCCTTGCTTCTTTTTAATTACACAAGAATTTAAAAGTAGTGTAGAAAGGCCATGCCAAAAAATGTATCTTTCCTCACCAGTTCCATGTTAGTTAAGCGCTGATTCTGCAACTACTGAAAAGCAAGTTTTTGTCTTCTCTTTGATGGGACCGTGATCTGCCAGGAAGGTTTCTGTTTACACACAGAAGGAAACATACTATTGCCATCCTACCTGTCTATGGGACACAGCATAGGGATGGTTGTTGATGCTCTAGCCCATAGTAAGCTTTCTGTGTGACCCATGGCGGGTTGCATTCCCAAAGACAGAGGCTATCGAGCAGTGAAGGAATGGGCAGGATGAGAGTTTCAGATCACGGGCAGGTAATCCATGCGGGACCAGGCAAGGGGCCGAAGGTTCGCTATGTCTAACGGGATGCTGTGCACTTGGTTTGCTTCTGAAGCGGCAGGGGATCGTCCTTCATCTGGCTGCATGACGTAATGGAGTCTTACCTCACTTTGAATCCTGATATGTGGTATCAATCACCATCTGATAGCTTCTATAAAATTATGTCAGTGTCAGGCAGGTCACTTATGGTCCCTTATGATAACATGCTGTGGAACTGGATACAGACAAAAACACCTGAGGTGGTGTAGCAAATCTACTGCAAAAGCCTCTGGTGGATTCTTGGCTTTGGAGGAGTCCACAGAAGGGTTTTCCCGTTTATTCTTTTCAAAAGCCAGGATGTTATTTGTGTGTACTAGAGATATTTTTAGCTTTCCCTGGAAATCCCTACAAATGCATTTTTAGAGACAAGTTTTGCTCTTGCAGCCATGGGACTTTTCCACTCTGCATTCAGATTTGGTGCCAAAATAGAGGCACTGACTTTCCTTCAGACCCACTCTCTCATCTCAGTGCGTAAATTGACTCATATCAGCACCAGACTTTGCTTGGTTAGATGTTTATTTTAATCGTCAAGGTCCCAGATCACCCCTCCAAGACTTCTCCCAGCAGTCCTTGACTGTTTTGCTCCTTGCTTATGCCAGCCTTCACAACACCCCCTATTTACTACGGAAATACGGGGCACCCCAGCAAGCAGTGCTGAGAGCAGCAGCATCTAAATGCCCAGGGCAGCTGAACCACCTAGGTGAGCCCTCTGGGTATGGAGAAGGACACAGGTAAAAATTTGGGCTTGGGATGCTTTTGTGGGACAAGAACAGCTGGGAAAGCTCACGAGTAAATCATTTTCTTTGGTGTTTATTGGGACCTCTCATCACCAGTTTGTACTTTCTCCTTAGCTCAGACACGAGCCAGGGGAGAATGTATGGGGGCTTGACAGGTAGATGATGATAACAGCTCCTTGGTAGTTACTCTGTGTCACCTCCAGCATGATGTGTTTAGAGAGTGTCTGAAGTGGGTGTTGTTTCAAAGGGACAAAGCAGCTCCTCAAGCAGTTTTATGGCTTTGTAATTTATTTACCAAGGCAACCTCAGGTCAGTCACACTATCTATTTCTTTTTTAATGAGGCGCTGTTTATTTTTCACTCTCATGTTCTGGATGGATTGAGACACAAGGAGGTCAAACGACTTCTCCCTGAATTCTCCAGGGCTTCCAAAGCTAAGTCATTCCACCTATTAATGAGTTAAGCACGGAGCTTGACTTGAAGTCAGGGGAACTGCAAACACATTTAAAGGTCCTTAAAAACCTTCCTAGTGAGGAGCCTCTCTGTACTACTGAGTTTTAACATCTGTGCAGCTCCCCTCACTTCAGCTGAGCCTCACTACCAGCTGAGGTGATCTAAGGCTATCCTTTGGGAAAGGTCTGCACGGGAAAATTTTTCATTAGCTCAACTACTGCTCTGGACAAATTAAGATACTCCCACTGTTTTTCAGGTCTGAAATAGAAGCTCCTAAACTTAGCCTGGAATTTTTTGTTTCAGACCAGTCAAGGCCTGGACACTTGCCTTTCTGTCCAAATATACCAGAGGGACTTATAAAAGATACCGACTCTCTTTCCACACCTTGCCTGCTCTTCAAAATTGGTGCAACAGACTGAGGAATTGAGAGATCCTTTGACAGTGCATGGTAGTTAACTATTAAATATTCAGAAGCTTTTATTCAAAAATAAACGCTTTTTCTCTTCCCCTTTGCTTTCTCTTCCCCTTTGCTTATTTTACATAAGCAAACCCAGTCTGAGACTGAATAAAATCATCCCAGATGCGCTTGCACAACCAGGTCATTAAAGAAAAGCACCAGGTGAAAAAACAACAGGGGCTGGTGTCACTTATGCTGGTGAAACACAGAACCAGCGCTCAGGTCTGTGCTATGGTGGTGCCTGTGGGCTTCAGACATGCACGATGCTCGGTGCTGCACAACAGTAAACCTGCTGACAAGTTGCTGTGCCCATCTCTGAGGCACACAGCCACCCTGGGGCTCTCCCAGCTCAGAATCAGGTGTCCAGCCCTCCTACAGATGGTATAAGAAAAATGAGGGGCTTAAGGTTGTAAGAAATGAGTTAACCGGGTCAGGCACAGGAATAATCCATGGGGAACCCAGGAGAGGCGAGCAGGTGTTCACATCCACTTGGGAAAGTCATCACTTCTGGTGGCCTGGTGTGCGTCCTGGGGAGGTATCATTAAGGATTTACCCTGTGGTTTTGCTCTTTCACCAACATCTGCTGCCAGCCAAGGCTGGAGACAGCCACTGAGCTCGATGGACCCTTCTGACCCAGCTCATGTTTCAGGCTTTATGAGAGGCAGCTCAGTTTCTTCCCACAGAGGTGTCTCAGCTCTTATATCAGCAGTTAAGGTGCTTGCAGATTTTTCAAGTGACCCTTGATTTCCTTTCTCCCCTGTCTCAGGGAAATGCCCAAATGAGCAGGCCCTGGATGGTCTTGTGAAGGAGGGGTCTCAGCCTCTCCCGTTAGAGCTAGTCCAGTTTGTGCTGCTAGTTAGCTGTTCACTGGAGCAGGAACCTATAACCTGACTTTCCCACATCACACACATGAGTGTCCTGACTATGGGGCTGGAGAGTCCCTCTTCCACCTCTTCTCTCTGGTCCAGTGAATGTTTAATTATTTATACAACAGGGAACAGCTTCAG
>NW_009649712.1:420382-452215 GCF_000708025.1 Charadrius vociferus
AGCAGGAGACTTTGAGACCAAACCCCAGAGGATCTATATCAGTTGGATGCTCACAGCACTTTTTCAGGACATGGGAGGATCTGCATAAACCATAGGAAACGGGGGTTCGGTCTGGGTTTCCAACAGCCCAGGAGAGGGTTTAAATCAGTGGCATCTGTTTTCAGTGCATATTACTGGTGTGCTGAGAAAGCTTATGGGATGTAGCCATTTATGGGTAGAACTTCATGTGCCCTGTAAACTTAGAGGTTGAAATCTGAGTCAAATCAGGAGAGAGGATGGACTTCCCATTTTTTTCCCATGGGCCAGGAAGTCACCAAGCAGGATTTAGGCATGAACATTTCAGCCAAGCCAAGGTTTAGGCAGGATTGCATACATCAGCACGTCAGAAATGTAAACACTACAGCTAAGTGAGGGAGATGCCCCTAAATTAGAGTGAGGCTTAAGGTGGCAATTAGATACCTACCTACCTTTGTGGGGTTAATCTGCAATAACTCCACAACATAAAGCTGCAGAAATGCTATTTAAGTGATTGGGAATATATAGTTAAAACAGAGAAGAGGGAAAGAAGTAAAGGCATACACAGAAGCACGACCTTTCTGCAGCATAGCCTTTGCTTAGGTTGTATATCACAGGGAGAGATTTTATTAGCGCTCATTAAATTTTAAAGCCTTAATGGTACCTTCTGTACTGCATGATTGGTACAAAAAGGAGAGCTTGACAAAGCATTAATGCAGCAGGACGAAAGGCATCCTCCACTGCAGCGTTTGTGGCTGGGAGATAAACTCCCGGCTACAGAGCATCTGCGGGATTAGCGTGACATCGTCTGGTGAAAGCCGGTACAAGTCCTTCGGCTCAAGGCTGGAGCATCCCTGGGCTGGCAGGAGACGATCAGAGAAGCAGAAAAGATTTGCAGGGTCAATAAACGTGTCCTGATGCCTTTCAGGAGAGCGTGGGAGTGCGACAGGCAGGAGCACAGGCAGGACGGCAGCAAATAAAGCAGCATAGCGTAGCAAACTTGGTGTAACAAAACTGCAAGCAACTCAAAAGTCCAGATCCTCACTTTCTATTAATTGGTTCTGCTGTGGCTAAACCTGTCCGCTGGGCCTGCTAGTTTTTTTTTCTTTTCTTTTCCCTCACTTTTCCCACTCTTGGCTTTTTTTATACTTTAAAACTTTAGCAACTAGTTGACACATTTTCTCTTTCCACTTGCCTGCCACATCCAGCCACACTTTGCAGACCAGGAGAAATACACAGTCGTGGAACAGTGCTGCTGGCTGTAGCAGGGATGGCCAGCAGCAGCAGGAGTGAGTCCCAGCAGAACAATAAAATTACTCTCAGGTGGATGCTCTGTGCATGACTTGAACCTTTGCATTTAGAAACCAAGAATCCATCTGTAAGGGCAGTATATTTTGGGGGCACCAGGGCTGAAAATTTTAAAAATCCCCAAGGGGGTTGTACATCTGAAACTCAGTCTCCTTGGATGTTGAAGGCATAAATGCACTTGGGTCTCCCCCCTTTGTGCTGTACACCCACAGCAGTAACCTGAAACTGTGTTTGTTTCTATCCAGGTCAGGGAGACAGCACAAGAGCTCATTTGCCTGACTCACCAACTTCCTTGCCAAGTGAGCATGAAATTTTCATGACACTGGGAAGTAGCCGATCCACAGTCCCCTAAATGTCACTGCACCAGAGATTTCATACCAAGGAAGCACCCTGAATAACTGATTTGCTTTTGGGATGCAGGGATATTTATTTATTTATTTGTGGTGGTGGCAGTGCTGTTGGTTTATGGGAAATATATCTGTCAAGTTGGCAAAAATAAAGTCTCTATAAAATCTTGGGTGGGACGAGACCACCTATCAGCTCTGTATAGAAAAACCTAGGACAAACCATGGGAAGATATTGCATGGTTGTGATTTAAGCTCGCCCCTGGGCCAGGGGAACAGTCCAGTCTTGGAGATGGAATCCCCAGCAGTCCACATTTTTGATAAGGCCAGTGTCAATCACTCAGATGAAGCTACTATTCTCCAAGGATGCTGAACATCTGTCAAAAAAACCTCTTAATGGCACTTTAAATTGGCAACCTAGAACCATTTGCAGCTTTGCGGTGGGTTGTTGGGTTTTTTTTAAGTTTGGGTCCATTGTGTTTTGGTATTCTCCAAAACGCGAATGAAAAAAAGTGAATGGCCCAAGCAGTGAATCCAAGTGTTATCCATCATTTTCAAAGCACCTGGGCAGAAAAACAAATGGCCTGAAAGTCTAAATGCTGGCACTGCTCTTCCCAATTTTTTTCTCATCACTGGCTCAAGTGACAGCCACAGACGCACGTGCAACCTTTCTCTGTATGCCACTTTTGTGATCTACTGCTCACAAGGGCTGTCCTGGCTTTGCCCATTGCACCCACAGTGTCTCAGACATTTTCACTGCAAAGACTGAGCAGTTTCCCAGATGAGGGTCATCCAGCCAGGTGTAGCCAAGAGGAGCTGTAGCTGTGGGGAGCTGAGCAGGGGGACAGACTGATGCCTGAGCGAGAACAGAGAGTCATGCCCCATGCCCTGAGGATGACTTCCCTTCTGCAGGAGCAGTATTTTGTGGAGTCAGCCTGGGGCATTACTGAATTCCTCTGGTTTGTGAGGTTCAGACAAAAATCATCTATCTGTTAGAGGTACAAGATGCTTTGAAGCCACATGTTACAAGCTGAGTCTTGCTTTTAATACTCCATGGGGCCCAGACTGGGTTGCTTTATTATTCGAACGCAGTACATCTTAGTCATGTTTTTTTTTTCAACATGGAAACAGCTACATACCTTCTACGAGCAAAGAGGTTGGATGTGCAGCCTGCACAGCTGAGGCATGTCTGAATTTGCCCTTTTTAAACTCTTTGATAATTTTCTCTACCCCTGAGTAACTCAAATACTTTTGCAATGAGTGACCCAGGGGAAAAAAAAAAAAAAAAAAAAGTAGCTATCCCTGACTGCATAAGCTTTGAAAGGTTCCCTTCAGGTCACTAAATTGTGACAGCTTTTCCGTGCCTTTTCTGAGTTCTCTGTATCAAAGTGTGCGAGCTTCCTTCAGTCATGCAAGAACAAGATGATCTCTGCGCGGGCAACAGGCATTTGAGGGTATTTATGGAGGCAGCCAGCCTAACACAACACAGGCAAAATGTAAATGAGCACCATCTAAGTGCTCCCACACCGAGAGCATGCACAGGCTCCTCACCACCGCCGCAGGGTCTCTTTAATAAATAGCCAAGTAGAAAATTAAAAGCAGCTTGGTATCAGCAGCAGGTAGCTCTGTCGAGCTGCTCCTGGCCCAGCATGAGGCTTCCTCCCCAGTGGCTTGCTGGGCAGAGTGGTGTTCCTCTGTCTGTGGGGATCCAGGCTCTGTCCTTCAGACACATGGAACCGAAGGCACCCATATCTGAGAGGGGCTGCGGTGGTTGTCCACAAGCAGTACAGAAGCAAAGTAGCAAAGCAGTAAAGAAATAAAGTAAAATTTTTACTCTTAAGAATTAAAAATTATCTTTCCTATCAAAAACAGGGCTGCATTCAGACCATCTCCCTTGTAGCCTTTTGGACTTGGACTAGTGACCCTGGCAGGGTGGCCAGGGGGGGACAGCCCTGGCTGTAGCAGTTACCATTCTGCACCTCCAGCCAGGTGCTCAACTGGGGACAGTCAAGCAGACGGACAAAGAAACAACCCAGTTCCCCTCTGACAGATGCTTTCCCAGTGACTTACTCCATTTCCCAGTCAGACAGACAGTCAGAGAGGAGCTAGAAATCTTCATTTGCATTTTGACGCTCCCTAAAAATAAACCACAGAACAGTTTTGGTGCATGCAGAGAGGACTTTCAGCATGGCCTGGGGAAATTTTCTGCGCGCGTCCGTGGGAAGGCACCTCCGTGCCACCAGCCCGGGGGACGGAGGGAAAGCCCCGCAATGCTCCCAGCCATCACTAGATGCCCTCCTCGCTCCCTTCTGGGGTAGAGCACGCGTCGGGGCCGCCACTGCTCTGGAGAGAGGTCCACACAGCTCTCCTCACTTGGTTGTGGAAAGTGGGTAGAAGCATGTTGACTTCAAAAGGTCCTGGTCATTCCTGGCACCACGGTCCCCGCTCAGTCCCAAAGCACGGTGTCCCCGGGTCAAACAGCAATTCTTCAGCTCTTCCCACTGAGTTAGCTGATGCACACGGGCAGTAGAAAGTTTGTTGAAGGACTTTGCCAGGGTCCAGGTACTAAAAAGCCTCTATGTCACTGAACTCCTCAGGGACTTGCCATATCCATAAATCTTCTCTCCAAGAGCCTCCAGTCAGAGCTCTGCCCCTCTACGTTGCCCCCAAAGCTTCTTGCCTCCCTCAGGCCAAAGAAGATCTTCTACAACATCCAAAAACCTTTTTATTGTTCTCACTGTTCCCTGTCCTCAGCCAACCTGACCTAACACTCCTCTGACACCTTCTGCCCACCCTTGTTATCCTGGTTCTCTTCCTTCAATCTCTGGAGTACCTCTCCAGTCCCTTTCCCCATTTGGGGCAGTTGTTCTCAGCTCTCTTGTAGCCAGGTCTCATTTCAGAACACTGGTAGCGTTGTGCTTTACCTCTCAGGACAACTGATACTGCTTGCTCATCTGCCCACTCTCTACTCCCGAGCTTCTCCTTACTGCTTTCATCTCCAAGAAGCTAACAAACCTGGTGGTGGGTACAGCTGACTCTATCCAGGTCCTCTCTGATGAACCTTCGGCCCTATCTGCGCCAGGAGCTGGACTTAAATCCCTTGGTGTCTGTCCCACAAGTTGTCTCTGCAGGCCTTGCAGGGATCACCATTTGCCAGTGTCCGCCCCCCCTCCCCAGCAAATTTGTCCCTGTTCCTTTTTCTGAGGAGGATATTTTCATCTGTATTGTTAGTCTGACCTCTCTGTAACCGTGATCACTTACATATCCCACCACCAGTTCAAAGACTGTTCTTCCTACAACAAACTCTTCTTTTGGACCCATTCCCATTACTGCTAACTCCTTCCTCCACCTCCATGCCAAATTCACACTCCTTTTCTTCTCCCATCTTCCTATTCTCTCCCTGCAGTCAGATTTGATAACTTCTGCCTTTGCTTACAGCATCACCAAAAAGTAGCTGGGGCTTTTCTCATCTTGCTCACAGTAAAATCTCCTGCCCACACAGGGTATTTTCCAACCTAAACGATTCTATGATTCACCATCCCCCACCTTCAGTAGCACAAATTCCTCTCCCCTGGCTTTCTACCCAAAATGCCACTGCTATAGACCCCCCTTGCCCTCCCTGCACCAGCCCAGACCTTCCTGTCTTTTCTTTTTGTGCCTACTCTGACTGTAACATCTTTAAGTCTTGTCCTGGCTTTCTAGATCTGACACAATAATGACTCTTTTCCATCCTTACGTTCTCTACTGCTCTCAGGAGGTTCCATCCAACCCTCTTCACACTACCTGATGCAGCATCCATGCTGTGGGTCTTGGGATCACAGCATCTATCTGCCTTGGTAGAACTCTGCCTTTATGCAGAAGATGCCTTCCTCTGGCTCAAGATTTCCATTATGTTCCTCCAGCCCATTTTAGGCTCTGCCACCAGTAGCCAGGCCATCCCCTTCACCCGGCACCTGCTGTGGTGTGGGAGCTGGGATCGGGGAACTGGGACTGTGCTGCTGGGCACTGTGTTGTCCTGCCACGTACTGCAGCAGCTCTCCAACTAGGAGGCTGCTGGCTCATGATGTTTCTCACTTTCTCAAATGCACACTCACTTGCTGTTACTGTCTCGCACTCTTTTCCCTTCCTCCTTCTTAAAAGACACTCCCACCACAACAGCTTGTCTCGCAAGCACCTTCCCTTGACCCAGATATTGCAAGTGATGTTTCATTTCTTATTACTGTAACAGCAGTTTAGAGTCAGTCTCGTTTGTCGATGTTCATGTGGATATTGATAGATCAGCAAAACTGATCTTGAAACCTTCTCGAACTAAATATTTTCTCACGAGCATCCAGGCCTTTCTTGTTTTAATACAGCTAGAGCTGATATGAAATAATAGCCTGAACACAAAACGGAAGATTTGTATTTGACTGATATTTTGATGTACCAAAGTGAAACAGAACAACTTTGGGAATAAGCTGTAGGTGGCCAGTACAATGGGTATGTGGCAATCAGGTTTACTTTTGCTTGTCTCCTATTCTTGAGGAAGAGGGGTAACAGCAGTAATAGAAAAAAAAATGACCATTCCCATGTAGGTTCCACATATTTTTACAGGGGCCCATACAGAGCTGGTTAGACCAGCAGCACTAAAGACAGTGCTGAGAAAGTGAGTGTCTTGCAACTCCACCCACAGACAACAACCCAGCAAGACTGAATGAGAAAAAATGAGAATTTTTAGTCATTTATATCAGTGCTAGAAAGGTCAGTAACAAGTAAGAAGAACAGGA
This sequence comes from Charadrius vociferus, assembly GCF_000708025.1. Lineage (NCBI taxonomy): Eukaryota > Metazoa > Chordata > Aves > Charadriiformes > Charadriidae > Charadrius > Charadrius vociferus. The sequence goes on from NW_009649712.1 coordinate 426,816, forward strand.
AGTTATGTTACGTGTGAAGGAATTTGACGTAACTGATCCCACAGAAGCCTGGTGAGATGACTTTCCTGATTACTGTAATAAAACTGTTGATTAGGAAGGGCAGACTGGGGGCGGTTCTCTATATCATCACTTGTGAGTTGCTAAGTCAGATTTACAAGATGCTGAACAGAAGAGGAAGAACATCTGCAGAATGACCTGCCAGAGACCATCAAAGTCAGAAAGTAAAAAAGCAGGATGAGTTAGTTCCTTAAACCCATCATTCATTAAACCCTCAGCCAATTTGTGGAAAAAAAGGTTCTGTACGCATGGAGGACTTCAGAGTGGGAGACATACGCTAGAGATGTGTGCAGCAAATAGAAAAATAGCGTTTAGGTGATACAGGTAAATTCTCTAGCCCATCAGGTACTTCAGCCAAGGTGAGATCATGCATCATGACATAGCATGGTGAACTAATTGCTGGGTAGAAAGTTTGTTGCTCTCTGAAGACCAGTCATCATGATTGTGACTTGATTATTTGTAGTACTGACTGCCCTAAACACTCAGCATTAAAGAGGTAAGTTCTCTAAATCAAGGAAAGTTACTATCCAGATTCATTGGTAGAAAACATATGGGTGGAAAAATCTGAATGAAAGTTGAGTCCTTCGATGAAGAGTTTATCAGATGGTCAAAAAGTCAGGATTTCCAAGTCAAGAGTACAAACAGATCATGCTAAAAATCTCATCCTGGTTCAGTGGCAAAGGGAAGGAATCAGTGTGAAATAGAAAAGCAATCTATCACAGATGTGAAAGGGAGAAATGGCTGCCAATTAATATAAAATAGAAGCAACTAAGTGTGAGAAATGAGTAAGTAAAATTAGAACCATCTGGAAACACCTCAGAACAGAGCAAAAAAAGTTTTTTAACACCTGCTAAGAACAAACGTAGCTTAACAATAGTGCAGGAATACCACTAGAGAGAGGTAGCAAAATTAATAGTAATGTAAAAAAGGAGGGTACTTGATAAATATTTGTCTGTATTCAGAAAGAAGTCATATCATGTACATGTACAACATGGGGCTGCTGATGGATGTTTTTCCTCAGTAATATCAAGAGGATGATAAACAAGGTCTGTTAGGGAAAAATATATAAATGAGCACTCTGGCTAATTAGCATTCCTGAAAGAGATGACATGATCTGTCTCCTGCTTCCATTTGAAGAAGTGCTCATAGTGTATCAATACTCCAAAAGGGCAAAGAGGATGAACTGGGTAAGTACAGTCAAACAGAAGTGACAGATGCAAACAACTATGCACTAAGAGTGGGAGTGCTGCAAATGCTAATAAGCATCTTTCAAAGAATAACAAGATTTATTTGCCAAACTGAGTTCCAGCCTTTATGAACCTGGCCCAGACATGATGGATTCAGACTTTTCTAAGGCATTGGATGCTGTACCAGCAAACAAAACCATGTCCTGTAAAACACTAAAAGTTATCCCATCAATGATGGGAGAGCTGGAGATGTGAGAGATTTCAAATACAAATGAATGGCCACAGCATAGGATCCCAGTACAGTCCTATAACATAAGGAAATAAAGCAACTGTGAGTGTGTATACCGTGTTACATGTAGGCAGAGATGCAGGGAAATTATTTTATTTTTTCACATTCATGCATAGCAGTAGAAAGATCAATGCTGAAATAGTCCCTGACCTGCAGATTCATGGAGTCAGGGAGAGGCTGTGGGGAGAGGATACTGTGTGCTGCCTCTGTTACACTGCTTTTCCCCAGGGACTGTGTTTAGTCACCATTGGAGACCAAATCTTGAGCTAGACAGATCTTTGGTCCCCCAGTAGAGCCACTCTTATTGTCTTATGTTGTCTGCACACTTCCCATATATGTGTTCTTCAAAGCAACCTGGAAAAAGGAAACCATGAACTACCTGCAACGGTAACCTGCAAAGACCAGAGCAAACACCATCCTGGGTGAGGTTCGGGGCTTGCTCTGCCTTTCAGTCTTTTATTGGCTTTAGTCCTTATTCATCATGTTAAATCAGTTCTCGGTCTCCTGTGACAATGTGCAGGTTAATTGCGCAAATATTTGCACAAAAAAGACTTGGTTCCTACCTATCACCACAGCCTTTTAGCCTTGCCAGCACAGGTCTGGCCTTGAGCATGGACCTTGGCAGGGTACATGGGCAACAGTTGTGTTTTGGGCTCAGCTGTCAGGACTATTTCTCCATTTGATCCACTACAGCTGCCTATTAAAAGACAAAAATAGCCCTGGCACCAGGGACTGGGACTTCCTCCGAGAGCCAAGTTCCCCAGTTGCCAGGCCAGTTCCTCAATCACTTTCTTTCTGAAACATAAATGTATTTTCCATAGAGTTGACCTGCTTTTGGTGGGAAAGGTACAGACCTCACCCTCTTCCACCCCTCCTCTCTTCATCACATCTTTTCTGCAGAGCAACCAAGATCCTCACAGGAACCCATAGGCACAGACTGGTACCTGCCACCAGCTGGGAGTCAAGGACTACAGCTGCTGGATTGCCATGTACTAAAGAAAAAGATAACGACAGGATTTAAAAAGTAAATCCTGGGTGCGGCAGCATTTTCTGAAAGGACCTGTTGATGTGAGGTGATTGTCCTTGCTGCAGATCTGATGTACCGAGACTTCTGGGGAGAGGGACCATGATTTCACCAAGTTTTTGAATCCACACCAGGATTAGGTGTTTTGCTGCTCAGCCCTGGGCACGTGGGAAGACTCAGCTGCAGATATCTAGGGTCCACAGATGATAAAAAACATGATTTCTAAGGAGAGGAAACCTTGTGGGTTAGATCAGTCTAAACAGAAAGGGGGGTTCATGCTAAGTGTCTGTTATTTTACTAAGAATGGCTTCCAGGAATTATGCCTTTTTTTGTACCTTGAATTTACACAGAAGAAAATACTAGGAACTAAAGGCTGTTTTACTTTAGGTGAGAAGGCCGAAATAGATGTGCTTCTTATGTATTAAACAGGTGTATGCCTGGTATATCAGTGATGCACTGGCTTTCTGATGAGTCCAGACACACTGAGACTGGAAGAAAGGAGACAGTTTTCAGCAGCGCTCTTTGATAACTGGGACAAAATATCATGGCAAGTGACCAAACACAGCGGGGGACTGGTGGGGTCTCCATTCTTTGCATCTCCAGGGCAAGGCTGCACATCTCTGCAGGAGATGCTTTAACCCAGCAGGACCTCTTCAGACTCAACGGGCCAGACACAAAGGGTGAAATGGGGGTGAGATGGATAGCCAGACCCAGCGGCCATCCACTGATGCTTGCAGAAACATCCCTAGCCAAGGACCTGGCCCACTTCTACGCATACTGGAAAACTACGGGAGGTTTTAGGGAGAAGGGGATTGTTTGGGCTGGTTTTTCTTTTGAACCCTGTAATAATGCTGCTCATGCCTAGTTGCACATGCTGTTTAAAGAGCTGGGATTCCCCCTTCTGATAGAAGTTACATAGCAGTCACACTTCCTTTAATCTCTATCAAACTATGATTTCAACATACCACCTACACAGCCAGATGAAAAAGCACCAGTAAAAGGGAACTGTTGTTGTTTTGATTTTCCCTTCTCCGAAAAAAAAAAAAACCAAAGCTTAGAAGAAAAGCTCAGAGTCCGGCTTTGTATGTACTAACTCCTCCTTTCCATCTGGAAATTCCCCTTAGTTATACCATAAACACTCCCCTCAAATATGCTAAAACAATGTGAACTGAAATTCAGCAGCAGACATGGAAGTAGAGACTAATTGTAATCTGGTGGTTACCAAAAAAAGACCAAGAGCAGATAGAATCTGATTTTTCATTTTAGACTATTTTGAATTTCTTATTCAATGAAGTAATAATTCACCTTACAAAGTATGTTGCATTTGAATACAGCTTTTCATTTGATTTTGTGATTGAGCTTTGATAAGGTTTTTAACTACAAGAGATTGCTTCTTTTCATTCCCAAATAATGGATTAGACTTTGAAGAGTAAATACCACCATGCTGCTAGCATTTTTCAAAAGGATTTCGGCATCATAAGATGATTATTTATTGTTTTGTTGTCCTACCACTGATGCTTCTAGTAAGACCCCCTCTGACAGGGAGACAAAAGATGGTATCCAAACAGAAAACATTGTTGCTAGGAATAGGTGCACAAATTATAGATTGCCATCACACACTCATCATTTGCTACAACAAACCACTATAGGGGAACCACGGAACAATCACAGAGAACACCAGAAGATGTCCTTTTTATAAATACACCAGCCTTTGTTCTCTCCTGTTTCTATGTCTTTGGATTGCTAAGAAGCTTTCTAGGGAAATAGGCTTGGTATCCACTGTGTCCATTTTATTAATTATTTTTTAAATAAAATTTAAAAGCAACAAAATTAGCTGACACATCCCTGGCTGTCATTCCACCAACCAGCAGACAGAAGCAAAGCATTTTTAAATTGTGCTGCCATGCGCTAATAGGAACAGCCACTGGGAGCCTGATGCTGTTCTAATAGAGATCCACTTACTAAAGCGTTGCCAGATCTAACTCCATAGCTCTGGTCCAGTAATAAGACCTCAATTCATAAAGCGTTTTAAGCACATGCTTCAGACTGGTATAAGCTGCAGTTCTGCAGGCAGCTGAGCCAACATAGCGATTTGCCGCCAACCACCTTTGTACCACCTCTGGCCTTTGTCAGACTTTCGGTTGGGTCAACTCTTCTCACTAAAATGTCAGAAAACTACCCTAATGTTTATTTTGCAAAGAGAGCTGGGCCTTCCCCCTTGGATAGAGGTGGACTGTGATGTTGGCTCACCCTGCCTCCTGGAGCTGTGCCCTCAAGCAGTTATTTAGATGCTATGTTAAATTGCAGCTTACAGCATCCTGGTTTCCCTTTGTGCTGGTTTTGTGCAGTGCCTATAAGAAAGGGGTTCTGGTCCAGACAGCAGGGTGTCAACTGCAACAGTACAGATAAATAATATTGCAATATGGACTCAGTAGAAACTGCAGGCTTAGGTGGCTGTTCCAGGAGCTGGGCTGGGGAGAAGACTGAGGGCACAAGTGGCTGTTTTCATACAAAACAAAATGTGTGAAACATGAATCACCTGAGGTGGGTAACAAGAAGCTGATGACCAACACTTCTGCTGTGGCTGCTGCTTTCCTGGTCTTTAAAGAAGTCCTGAGCAAAGGGACTGCCTAGCTGTAGTAATACAATGTGAGGTTTCTCCAGGCCACCCAAAAACATCTGTAGGGTATCAGTGGCTGCTCCTACAGCTACCTACAGATACTCACATTTGTCTGTCCACAGAAGAAATGAACTTGTGTATCACAGCCCAGAGTCCTCACCAACATCTAGGCATCTCAAGCATCTTGAAACCAAGCACGGCAAAGACACTGCATCCTTTCTGGACCATCTTCTTTCTTCTTTCGTCCTCACAGTACTCTCCTCCTGCTCCCAAAATCGCCGGGATATCACCTGAGGTGATGGGACAAGAAAGGGCCATTGTAGTGAAATGAAAGTCAGACTTCAGAGGTTTACTTGTATTAGTGTTTTCTTGGGTATCTGGCACTTGGGAGTCTAACAAGACATGCCTTGTTTTGACCCATATACCTGCTGTATGTATTCCATAAACTGCAGCTCAAGGATACAGCTGGTCTGCAACCTGCCTTTCTCCTGCCCGAGGTTCTGTCTGCCTGGGATCTGAGTGGTGATGTTGGCACAGCACAGCATGACACTTTTGCCCAGTTGGGTCAGCAGGAGTCTTGGCATTTAGTGCTGTATAATTCTGTGAATTTCATGCATGTTCATCACATGTAGATACCTATATATTTTTTAATTTGCAATAATACCTGGGTCTCATACAGTATGTTTTGGCGACTTCATCTCAAAATATCTTCAACGGAAGTAGACATCACAGCTGTCCTTCTAATTAGAGAAAGCGAAGACTCAGACAGAGATGAGATTAATGAAAAGAGCCCACAAGATCAGTCCAGAACTGAGTTGCATCTGTTTCCTTCCCATTATTTGGCCACATACTCTACCAAAGCTGGTGGAACATTATCAGACATTTGCATTTCTTAAAATGTCGAAGCCTACAGGTTTGCCTGCACTGAAGTTTCATGCAAAAACACCCCACATCTGGGTAACCTGGAGGACACAGATCTTTGTGGTGTCAAGGTCCACCTGCATCCACTCCGCAAACTCACTCTAGAAAAGCTAACTCAGGTAACTCTCACACACCACAGACTGCAGGGCAGACGGCCTTCCCATCTCCAGTCTCCTGAGTTAAAATATATCTGTACTGCACCAGCACCACGTGAAGCTACACCATTTATCTTTCCATGGGTAGCTCTATTTACAAAATGACCCAAGTTGCTATAGTATCAGGAGAAAAGATGACAGCAGGTTTGGCTTTTAATGTTAAAGAAGCTTTCCAATTAATATGGTTGCTTCACAAATGCATCTTCAAAAAATACACTCCTGGCACCAACTAGGGCGTGGAAATAGTGTTTGGAAAACAAGGCTGTAAATTCAGTATTTAAGTGAATGGACACTGATGAACACAAGCTGCCAAAATCCCATGTGTCTATAGGAAGACAAATTTATAGGAAGATCCATTTATCAGCCAGAGCTCAAAAGTCAGCTTTTTCAAGGTGATTTCCAGTAGATTCTCCTGTTGTTTGTTCCATCTTTATGATTCAGTAAGAGGATCTGAAACACTGGTGGGAAGGGAGGGGAAAAAGCTCAGATTTTTTCCCCTCGGTGTGGATACATACCTAGAAATCTCAAGGAAGACCATATTTATTTTTTCAGACTGTATCAGGGAATTTATTTGAGAAAAAGTGAAGCAAATATCTCAAGATATGTGCCCCATTAAATCTCTCACTTTAATTGAACTTTGAATGTCATGTCTTCATCAGGCAATTTCTTTTCTCCAAAACAATACGTTGCTCATGACAATACAGCAGCAGAGACTGGAAGAGTCTTTCACATATACCAGCATCCCTCAAGACTCAGGAAGATGCCTCAAGAGAGGCATCAGAGGCAACCACCTAACTTTGCAGGATGTGGTTTCATAGCCTGGCCACTGCAGAGTGGTATTATCACTCAGATCCTCACCCCTGTGTGAGCCTCAGTTTCCCCACTGGAGACCAGTGACACAAATAAAGTGGAGCAAAATGAAGAAACAAACAATCATAAAGTAGAGCCTGTGCATCTCTGTGAGCTCCCCCATCGAGGTTCAGTCAGGTACGTCACAAAACATCTGGCAAAGGCTCAAAAAAGTCAGAGAGGTTGTGCAGAGAGGTTCTCCCTGATGCTCTTACGGAGATACATGCTGCTGGCAGGAGGTGTGTCTCCCATGGCTTGCTAAGGCTCACATCATGGGGGGGGGTCACCTCACAGGGAAGTCACGCAGACCTCTGAGGTATTCTTGCAAAAGGGGCTTTTGAGAAAGTCTGAGAAACGGAGCATGAGGGGACAACTCTACCATCATATGCCTGCTCTGCAACCACTTCTCCATCACACAGCGGTGTTGAAGTTCAGAACAATGGCACAGGGACTGATTTGCTATAGATAAGGGCTAATATGCCCAGGGTGATTTCAGTTGTATATACACAAGAGGGAATTCCCGGTGCAGGTGCAGGAGAATGCCAAAATGATGCAAGATGCCCATCTTGATAAATAAATACAGACATTTCCTTTTGAATCAAAGGACTCACATTCTCAGTGTTCATGGGTGATTGCAGACCTCCACAACATGTCATGCTCAGGAGAAAACCCAGGACTTTAAGTCCTGTCCCCAGTGAAATCTGCCAACCTGTTTTGTTGTCCTGTTGCCTTTTTCCTCCCACTCCTCCTCCGTCCCATTTCCTTTTCCTGTGATGCTAACATAGCAGCTCCTGTGCATGCAAATCAGTAAATCAAACCATTTACAGACTATTATTTTCAATGTTATCTCTGCTCTGCAAATCGTTTCCTGCTTTCCTGTCTGCGGCATTTCTTTAAGGTGCCCCTCAGCAATGAAGTCCCAGCACAGACGTGCCGCGGGTAACCCACAGGCGCCTGCCAGCTCTGTGGCAGTTTCCCCTAGCAGGGCACAACCCTCCTAAAGCCACTCACCCTCCAAGGGCTCTGTGCAGGTCTCCAAGGTGGACTGCTGGGGTCTTTGCCGTGTAGAGGTGAAGAGGAGGAGGCCAGCGAGGCTCCCTGACCCAAACGAGGAGGAGCTGGTGCAATGTGGACACCAGAGCCTTTTGAATCTCTGCTGCATCAGCTTGGTCAAGCTGAGCTGCAGAGCAGACCTTTGGCGGCTAAGGGGAAAACATCAGCAGCAAAAAAAATTTGGATATATGGCAGAGGTGGGGTTAGGTTGATCCAAAACCCAGGTTTGTCCAAGGCATTTTACTCTGTGTGTGCCGATTCCCTGTCCTGAAGCCATTCACCTCACTGGGGATTTCAAACAAGCGGAAAAATGTTATGACTTTGTTTCCACAGTTGACACAGTTTTTGTATTAACCTGAGATATAATAACTAAAAACAAAAGAGCCATGCAGTAGCACAGAGCTCTGGGCAGCCACATTAAAAAGTCATACCTTCTCAGTAAATCATCTCCTTAATGCGTACTGAAATACTGCAATTTCATCACCTGTTGGCTCTTTCACGGAAGCCTTCCAAGTTAAAAAAAAAAAAACAAGGCTTGAAATTACAGCACTGTGTTCAGAAGAGACAAAGCCAGCTTGAATTTCTGTATATTTACAGCACAGGATAAATGTGGTTGCTCAAGAGTGTAGACGACGCTATAGATGAGCAATTGGTTCCTCCCTCCAAGTTTGCTAAGGTTAAACCGACTTCAGGTGTTGACCCACCACTGCCGCTGCTTTGAGTTTGTAAAAAAAATCAGCAATTCATATTCTTTGAACCCCACCCTTTTCCTCCCCCATGCACTAACATCTGCAACCTTTCTAACCTTGTGGGTGCTATAGTTTCCTAGTATAAGGAGGGGTTCTTATAAAAAAAAAAAAAAGCCAGACATATCCGCCAAAAGGCTATGACACGGGCTGCAAGCGCGGCACGAGCAGCAGAGCCGAGCCGGTGGTGCAGCACGGCAGTTGGGGCTGCTGGGCGGTGATCGACGTCTGCTATCCGATTCTGTTTACAGTTTTTGGTTACCTTTTGTCCTGGCAGCTCGAGCTGAACAAAAGAACAACGTGGATGGGATGGGATGTCTGGAACATGCGTGTTCAGGGATCGAGTTCGAAGCGTGGAGACGAATCCGTTGTTGCTGCATCACACTCGCTCGTCTCAGCTTCGGCTGCGGGTGCGTTGCCAGCAGCAGGGTCCCCCAAAAAGGCTGTTAGATACAAAGACAGCTGCATACCCCACCTCGTCTCAAGGACCCCAATGTCCAAACTGGCACTTCATCAGTCTTACCATACAGAAGGCAGATCCGTCCTTGCCCAAGGGAATCAGTAGAGTCAAAGATCTTTAAGATGCACTGTGTGACAACCAGCCACGCTATGCCAGGGAGCTGTTGCCAGGGTACAGAGTAAAACCAGTGTGTGAAGGGGTAGGACTGTCAAACACGCTAGTGCTTTTGTCTTCGGGGTGAGAGATTTTTGCTTGATGAGAGCATGATCAGCCACGTATTTGACTTACGGATTTCCACCACTGACACACATGGCATCAGTGAAAACTGAGGATGACTAAATTTCTACACACCACTCTCAAAAACGGGCAAATCAAAGGCAGGAGGATTTTCAAGCACAGATGTGGCATGCAGGCATTTCTGCAGCCTGACAAACCAGAAGTAGTCTGTGTCATCCTACCCTATGGCAGCACAGCACGCATGTAGAAAAGCCAGTGCACCAAAAATCTCAGCAGTTGACACTTCTGTGTTTCATTTCCAGCAGCACAACAGGAAGGATTCTGCATTCCTGGCAGACTGCGTGCTATGAACTGGACATGCATGGGGAACCAGAAAGTGGTGTCAGCTCTGTGCTGGGCTCAGCTCAACCTCAGCTCAACAAAACCATTGTTTTGCCACTCAGATGGCCCGTTTGCCAGGGTGGAGTGGAGCTACACTGCATGTGTAAGGGGAAGACTCTGCAGATAGGTGGTTGCTGGGAGGAAGCTGAGCTTTGCTTTTACCAAAGAGCTCATCCCACACTATCCAGCTTGAGGGATCCAGCCTGTGATTGATCCTGATATCAACTGCAAAATACACCACGGCTGGTTTTTGTCCCTATTCCAGACCAACAGCATCACAGCCACTGTAACAGACAAACCAGGTTTGAACCACAAGCTACTGAGACTCTTTAATAGGCACAGTTGTATACCATACCAGTGATATTCATTCAGGCTTGAGAGGTGGGGCCATGCCAACCTCATGAAGTTCAACCAGTCCAAATGCAAGGTCCTGCATCTGGGTCAGGGCAATCCCAAGCACAAATACAGACTGGGCAGAGAATGGATTGAGAGCATCCCTGAGGAGGACTTGTGGGTGTTGGCTGATGAGAAGCTCAACATGACCCAGCAGTGTGCACTTGCAGCCCAGAAGGCCAACTGTATCCTGGGCTGTATCAAAAGAAGTATGGCCAGCAGGTTCAGGGAGGCGACTCTCCCCCTCTACTCTGCTCTGGAGACCCTACCTGGAGTACTGTGTCCATCTTTGGAGTCCGTAGCACAAGAAGGACGTTGTGCTGTTGGGGCGAGGCCAGAGAAGGGCCACAAAGATGATTAGAGGGCTGGAGCAGCTCTCCTATGAAGTCTCCTCGTTTGAGGAACACAGGACTAATTTCTCTTAAAACGCTCGGGAAAACTGCACTTTTAGAAGACTCTAGTGTCTGAATTTGTGAAAATATTTACTACTATTTATTAATATTTATAGCTATTGTATGTGAGTTTCAAGGTCTCAGTGTGTTTGAGCTTGCCAGTGCAGGGATGAGGAGAAGCGAGACCTGGGCACTTGACCCAAGATGGCCAACAGGATTATTTCATACCATGAATGTCACATTCAATATAAATCAGAAAGTTTGCTGTGAATTGCTCTCTCTCCCTTGATGGCAGTGGTCCAGAGATTAAGTGGCAAGATGGGCGTCACCAGATCCCAATGGACGTGATTAATTAAATAACAGCTATGTCACCACCTACCGACAAAAAGGAAACACAAGCCTTCTTAAGCATTGTGGGTTTCTGGAGAATGCATATTCCTTATAACATTCAGATTGTGAGCCCTCTCTATGAAGTGACTAGAAAGAAGAAATCTATTTATATTTCAACCCTCGTGTTTCCTTGGTTTTCCCCAATTCCCCTTCTCGGGTGGGGAGGGGTCATAGGGTAACAGAATAATTATCTAAACGACAATAAATTGTTGTGGGTTTCTCAAACCATAACATAAATACAGGCTGAGAGAGGTGGGGTTGTTCAGCCTGGAGAAGACAAGACTCTGGGGAGACCTAATAGCAGCTTTCCAGTATCTGAAGGGCACCTACAAGAAAGCTGGAGAGGGACTTTTTACAAGGGCATGTAGTGATAGGACGAGGGGTAATGGCTTCAAACTGGAAGAGGGTAGATTTAGATTAGATATCAGGAAAAAAATTTTCATTCCAAGGTTGGTGAGGCACTGGAACAGGTTGCCCAGAGAATTTGTGGAGGCCCCATCCCTGGGGCATTGGCCCTTGGGGTTCAAGGCCAGGCTGGATGGGGCTTTCAGCAACCTGGTCTAGTGGGAGGTATCCCTGCCCATGGCAGGGGGGTTGGAACTAGATGATCTTTAAGGTCCCTTCCAACCTAAACCCGTCTATGATTCTATAATACCAGTGCAGAGGGACTTGTACAGTGCTTGGCCAGAGGAGCACAGAGCTGAACAGACTGCAGTCATCAATGCTTCTTAGCCCTACTCTGGTTGTTGCTGTCCTGGAAAGACTCTTGAGCACTTTCCTGCCTTGCTTTTATCCTTAAGAAACTCCTTCTTGCCATCCTGTACATGCTGCATTCCCCAGACAGGTCTGCAGCTCAGTCCCCATTCAGTGTGCTGTCTGGTTACGAGAGAAGCCAGACATTTGGCTTTTTCCTACCAAGACCCATACTTCAAGGAGCTGTTGCTTACAAAAAAGATACACAACTGTACAAAAATTGTCTTCTTGAGTAATATTTTGTGGAGCTGTTATGTGAGTGTGACTCTGTGTTCATATGTATGTGGAGGCAGGAGAAGCAGATGATCTGAGATTTCTTCCTTTCATGGGTTCTTGTTTGTCATGACCAGAGGAAGATAACGCTAGCTCTAAGCATTTTCACGTGCAGTGGAACAGAGAAATGCCAAATGTCCTATCAGCTTTTCCCTTGATAGTTTCTAAATAAAAAAAGGGGAGTGAAAAACTCAGTCTGAAACTCTTTCAAAGACATTGGACCCCATCAGTCTTCCACAGTTATTTGTGTTCACTTGTCAACAGTGCACAAGTATTATCTCTATCAGAGTGCTGTGAAAATCCAAAAAAAAAAAAAAAAAAGGTCTGTATTATCTGTATTATGCAGCAGTGAGCTAAAACAAAGCTGGAACTGTCTTTTCCCTTATTCTTTGGACAGTCACTGTACCCCAGTAGGAAAATGATGAAGACTGCAGAGAAGACATTTCGTATGCAGTTTGACTTCCTTAAACATGCTACCTTAAAGGCAACTATCTGAGTAGCGCCCAGCAATTAAAAGGCAGAAAGAACTATGATCAAAATGCCCAATCTAAGCTCACTGAGCCTCAAAGAAACATTTCCATCAACTTCAATTGGATGTAGACAGAGGCCAGAGGGTTTCTGCCTTCTGCTATAAATGGTTCTATATCTGATTTTTTTTTTCTGCCTGGATACGACATCAGTACAATACAACTCAGGCCAAAATTTACACTGCTTGTATTATCTCTACTGAATACAGACTAAACTTACTTGAAATGTTTGGTTTGGTTTTGACGCCCACAGAAGCACTAGATCTGTTTTCATCTCCAGTTACAGAAGATCTTGACAAAAGTTTCTGAAAGCATCTTCCAATGTGAAATCTTGGCATCAGTCTTCAGCTTGCTAGCGCAATGATTGTGGGTGATGTTGATTGGGGCCATACTACTGAGAGAAGCATGAAGCAGCAGTGACTCTAAATAGTAATGTTTTTCAGTTCTGTCTGGAGGAAGATTGAAGGGCACAGAGACATGTTGTCTTCCATTTCTCTATGGAGGACCACACAATTTTCAGTGTTTCACCATAAAATCTAGTTGGCAAATGCGTATGTGCCCCTGGATATCTTAAACCCTGTACCAGTGTTTGCAAGTAAGCATCACAGAGAGCATAATCAGACTGCACAGTTGACTGCACCCAAATGGAAACATCTGGTACATCACAAACACCACAGAAGAGCCCACCAGCCTCCACAAAAATTCCAGTCCTTCAGGACAAAGAGTACTCTCCCCTTTTCTGTCCCACATCTATGAATGAAGAATGGTCATCTACACAGAGAAATCAGTTCTCGCCATGTCAGAAACATTATTCCCATCCTTCTTCATGGTTTCCTTTGTGTTTGATATCTATGCACAGGAGGATAAGAATGAAAACATGGGTCTGGAGTAATGCACAGACTGGACCCAGCACTATGTCCAGCCAGCCTGAGCTGCTGCAGGCACAAATTTTATCCATTCTCCTTGGCAGATGGAAGCTACCAAGCTATCTGCAGCCTCTTCGTCCCCAATTCCTTCTGGCCCCTGAGAATGAAGTGCTTTTCACAGAAAGACCCTTCCCCAGAAACCCTTTCCAGCAGAACTGAACCAAAGTAACTTTTTCACCCCAGAATGAAAGTACATGCCAAGCATTTCTTTTATTTTCCAGAAGAAATGTTTCACTTTTGATACAGCTATCTAAAGTAAATTCAGTCATCTGCTTGCCTTAGGTTGTAACCCAGTTCCGCCCTGTCCTACCTTAGCCCTCAGCAGCCTTCAGGCACTGACGGACCCTCATGGGGAGCTGTAAGCACCTCACCACAGCTGGATTGGTGGAAGTTGATCAGAAAGTTGCCTGAAAACTTAATAAATCTGGTCATAACTGACTTTCTTAGCATCACACATAGCATCTGGAAAGACAAATGGAACAGGTCTCACAAACAAGGTCTAGGCTGGCAACGTAACACTGGGCTCTTCTTCCTCCATCACTTAAAGCCTGAGCGAGGGCACTTGATAAAGCTTATATCCTCCTTTGTATCAATGCTCTTTGCCATTAAGAAACTCATGCAAATCTACTCTTCTTCTCAAAGCTGTTCAAACCCCCATCTCACCTTCTTTAGCATTCTCAGTCTTTTGTAGCATCATTGGCATCAATGGTCTTTCCCTCATATCACCATCCCCTTCTATTGGTCTGTAATACTGCTTCACCTCCATTTAAATATCTAACCATATACATATGCAAGTGAATATATCTGTAGCACTCAGGGTGGGTATTTCCCTCACTGTATAAATAAGGAACAAGCACCTACTGCAGGCATCTCGTTCCTCTGCCAGAGCCTGGAAGCCCAAGCCAGTAGGGTTACGAGCAGTTTGCTGGTCTATCGTCCCTCTGTGGCACATTAGCACAATGATTAAGGTGCACACCCAGACCACAAGTCCAAGAGATGAAACTTCTGGTCACAAATGGAATCTGGCAGTTACAAGAGCCAAACCTACATCTTCTCACCCATCTACAAGTGACCGAATCTGAAAGTGATCGCTTCCCTTGCTAAGGCTTTCTTTTCTCTTAGCTGTTCTTATGACTGCACTGGTCAATCTCTGCTTCCTCCATCAGCTCATGGTGCCACAGCTACACATGCCCAGCAAAGACTCCAAGCGTACCTATGCATGTCTCACAGCCCTGCTGGCACAGCAAGAAAGATAGATTAATTGGAGGCTGGAGTGAAACAGCAACAGCTTAAAGTCCCCCAAGTGGGGCTGTTCTGTCTGGTTTGGCACAGAGGAGCAGCAAGTACAGCCTTTCTCACAGGCCACCTCCTAAAATGCCACCGTGGCTGCTGAGCCACTGCCTTGCGAAAGGCAGCAGCTATGCACGGCTCATCTCAAGTCCACTGTGCAAGAGCAGTGCTGCGCGTGGGCACTCTTTCGTATCTGAAAGCGACACAGGGGACAGCAATGAGAACAGACGGTTTCAGAAGATTTTTTGAAACCTTTGACTTTGCAGCAATGTTGCAGAAACTCGATACCCCGCATGCTCTGCTTGGTAGAAGCGTTACAGCCCTCAGTCCCTCGGCTGCACTTACACGCAGATCCACCAGCACAATCCTCTTTGTTCCTTCTATCTTCCTGCTAATTCCACATGTTCCTGCCCTGACCATTTGTTTTTTCCCCTTTCTGATTACCCTCTACTTCCAGTAAACAGTAAATAGTTTCGTCTGCCTCTTCTCGCTCTTTCAGTATATTTTCAGGAGTGGATCTTCCCCACGGATATTCCGTGCCATAGACGTCTTTTTACAATGACTTTCTCAAGTGATGACAGAACTAAGATCTTCAAGGCTAGGGTATTCCAGTCACCCTCCTCTCTATAATTGTGCGCCTGACTACAAGTGACACACTTTGGGAGCCTGATGAAGTCATGAGCAATCTATTTTCTTATAGCTCGCACCACTTATGACTGTATGTGGTATCGTTAGCAACTTCCTGAAGTCTTTACAGAGCAGCCTGCCAGTACGGCACGAGTTGGAGCACTTCATCGTCTCCTTTGCAGAAGCCAGAGAAAAAAAGAAGTAAGTTATTTCTGTCCCTGAGGCAAAGCATTACTTCTACTTAGCAGTATTTTGCTTTGTTCTGCTTTGATTACTGCTTCTCCATGGTGTGCGTTTGGGCTTCAGAAATGCAGGCTCTGTTCATGTTTCACCGTAGTCTAAATCTCCTTGTGATTGATATAACAGACATAGTGTGTTGTTGGGTCTGTATTAATTAGAGTTCACTGCAGTCAGTGGAGTCTTTGCTACTTGTCTTCCTTACAAATTCCCTTTCCTAAAAAAAAAATTTCTCTCTTACAAAACAATTTTAGTTCCAGTCAGGCATAGATGATAATTAGGTTTGCAAGATTTTGGCAGGATACAGATTGCTGTGAGGTTAGATTTAACTGTCGCTACAGAGCATGAGGCACGAATACAGAATTATATTAGAAACATGAATGCTGGGCTTCCTTTGGCAGACCGTAAGGAGAATTCACACCCAGCCTTTCCTCTCATCCTTACTCTGCTGAAAAAGCAAGACAGGCATTTTATTGTGATGTTTACCTGCTGTTTATAGTGACTAATTGGATACACTGCATTTCTTCTTTTCCTCCACCTTTTATTCACACGGTAGCACTGATCTCTGGCACTCAGAAACATGGAGACTGAGTTAAGATTATTTTTTTTGTCAGATATTTTGGGAGCTGAGTTGTTTCTCTGAGACTTCAGAAATACTGGGAGCATGCTTAATGCTCTCCTCAGCAAACCAAAGACCTTGCTTTTAAATGAAAGCTGATACTTTTTTGCATTCAACATAGCTGTTATTTTGCGTAATAGCTGCAGCTTTAAGGGGACCACAAGTCTTGTGATAAAGTCGCAGCAATCGCACCACACTGGTAGATGGGCAGAATGAATCAGTTTGGGTTCCGTCCTTTGAGACTTTAAAGGATCCTACTTTTGTTTTGAGAGATTCTGAGATCAGAGAGGATCTTTCCTATGCCAAATTAGATGTAGCAAAGGGTAAACATCCTACCAGAGCCGGGGTGACCTGTTGACTTGATCAAACTGAATTGTTTCCTGAATTTAATTTTTCATAGGGTCTTCTTGTTTGGTTTTCTTCTCCCTGTTACCTCCCCCATTTGTTTGTGTTTATGTTGCAATAGAAAGCATGACAGATTATAGCTACTGGCTTCTCCTGAAATCTTAACATAGAGTTTGCTATTCTGTCTAAGACCAAGGAGCATCTGGGCTTAGTTTTAACCTGCCCTTCCCATAATCCCATTTAGATCAGCTGCTGCCTCTAAACCAGCAGTTTCTTACCTTCTAGTAACATTATCGCAGGGCGGGGGGGGGGGCGCAAAAACCACTTGTTCTGCTCTTTAGCACTCAACGGGCAAGGCTGATTTTCTTCTGAGGAGTCTTCCACAGTTCTGTGCACAGGACACCACATTTAAACAAATACTCACAGTTAGAACTGAGCACTCTCTTCTGTCTGAAACAGCAGACGGCTCTTTCAGGTTCAGCATTTCCCATATCTCCCGAGGAGACACTGATTTTATAGCCTCATCATGATCACGCAAAGAGCATTGCTGTGAGAACAGAAGTGCCCGAAGGCAGTGTTTCAACTATCTCAGGCTGCCCTGACAAAGCTCAGTCCCACTTTGGAGCTTAAATGGAAATTTCACAGGTCTGTGCAGAATGATCTTTCCCTCCCAGCCAGGTTCCTTTATTTTTGTATGCGAGACGCCACAAAAGTGCACCTAAGTCAGTGGTTCCCAAACCAGCAAGAGCTGGGAGTGGGGAAGTGGAGAGCAGTACTGCTGCAGGTACAAAGAGGGTCATGCCACTGCTCACATTAGCAGTTGTGGTCCCACTGCAACAGGAACATAGCTGGAGTGGCGGCTGCAGTAACTGCTGCACCAGACAACAAGAGGACAGGTTTCTGTGGCTGCTGACCATGACTTAGTGCCTGTACATCTGGCCTGAGCTCAGCAAGAGCTCAGGTTTGCTTGCATCTTCTCGATATTCAGTGCAAACCTATTGTGTTCTCAGGGTGCCATGGGGTCTAATCAGCAATAAGCAGTTCAGTGCCGAAACTGGTGTTGTCCCATTTCCACCTGAGGTTGCTTTTTCTCCTTTTACCTCTTTTCCCGCCCTGCACAGACTCAGTTGCCTGTCCAAAAACACCTGGGTATCTCCACGCTGCTCCTGGCTCCAGGGCTGCTGTGCACGGAGCCAGGACAGGCCTGGCAGGGTTTAGCGGATGGAACACCTTCTCACGTCCTTCTGCCACACATTATTGCCTCCTGAGTGGGGTGTGCGTCACTGTTTGAAAAGTAATGCTTTAAATGGAACTCTTTTGGGGCCAGTGTATATGGGGGAATGCTATTTTCACTTAGACCTGCCTCCTATGCTGGGCCAGTAACGGAGCAGTGAAGGAGGAGATAGTCAAGGAACCCACAGTTACTGGCAGAAATCCCACCATCTTTACAGCTGCTTTCTGTAGAGCACATCAGGCTTGACAGAATCTGTCTCTTAGACTACTATGACTTTGACCTTATCTGTTTTCATGAACCAAGGATATTTTTAAAGCAGGATATTTAGTCCAGATGCATACTACCAAGCACATCTAAGGTTCAGACCTGGCTGCTGCTGTTGCTGGAGCACAGCATGTGACAAGCATGTTCTCCAAGGACGAAATACCCTGCTGTGGACCTGAAGTCTGTAAACACCAAGGATTCAGCATTGAGTTTCAGACCTGGAAAATGAAGCAGGTTGTTTCGGTGCAGAGGCAAGCAGGGCCTGACTGGAGTAGAAAGGTCCAAGAGAAGTGGGAAATTAAGAACAGGGTCAACAATGGGAAACAATGAATGATTTTGATATCCTGAAAGAAGGACACTTTGGGGAATATCTGGTAGCTGGGATTTTTACATCAGTATCCTCCCATGTAGACTCTAAGGGTTTCAACCAAGAACATTGTGGCAAATGTACAAACAGCCAGAAGAGATCGCAGCTGATGCTTTGGACAAGACACTACAGGAGATTTAGCAGACATGAGAGGGCTTACAGGGATGTCAGAGACACGTGTAGATGCAAAGATGAATCTTTGAGCGTCACAGTTTTTGCTGGTATAACTAAGGTCTTAAGGGGAAAACCCTGCCGCTCGTATGTGAGATAGCTGGCTATAGGAGGTGACCCAGATGGCAAAAAAAGGAAAACAGTAGTTCTCCAATTAGTTGAGAGTGAATCATAGGACAAGAAGGAACAAAGAAATTGAGTTTCACGGTAAATGGAAAAGAGGGAAATATTGGTGTCTGGGTTCAGAGCATTTGTAAATACCATCTTTAACTGCTCTGTTAGATAAAGGATTGTTTCAAGTATAGAAGGCACTGTGGGTTTCACGAGGCTTTGCAGATCCTACCTGCTGAATACACTCCCCTTAGACAAAAGTAAAACAATTTTGAGGGGAAATTAGCTAGAGAGTGACAAGCAAAGTGTCAGTGAGCCCAAGTCGGGCAGGTCACCGAATTAATTTGAGCATCTTTTTGCTCTGTTTTTCCCCAGCAACCTCTTTAGTACTTACGATGCTACCAGCAACAGTGCAGCTCCCACGTCACAGCAGCTCCCACACAGACCTGCAAGGGCAGTGCTAAGACCAGTAAGCACCCCCATGGGAGAGAGTTACTCTACTGTCACAAGGTCAAAGCTCAACACCGTCTTTGCATTTTCCTACTACTGGCAGAGTGGCCGTCCTGTCTACGCTTGCTCTTTTCAGTACAGCAAAGCCACACTCTGGGGGATTTCAGAGGGATGAAAAGGACAACCATATTTTGGGGGTGTAGGAAAAGCCTGTGATCCCTGCGACTGTCACTATTGCAACAGAGGTGTCAGTGCAGGAAGGGGGGAAGCTTGTGAATTTGGGAGTTTGATCAGGACATGTGTTTCGTTATGAATAAATATCCTCTGCAAATGTCATTGCCCAGTGGCAGTCTTGCCTGGATCATGAGAACTTGAGTGACAGAAGAGTTATGAGTTACCATTTGTGGATCTCCTGGGACAGCAGTGGTTTGAAAACCACTGACTGACTTGGGACAGAGGCAGGGAAAGCAGCAGGAACAACCCATGGCAATGCAGAGACCACATATAAGGAAAGACAGACCCATGCGATGACAGGCTGGCAGGATGCGACCGGGTCAGCAATGGAAAGCAGAGCCTGGGCAGGGCTCAGCAGTGACAGGCCAACAACACCCAGGACCGAGCTGCGGTGGGACACAACCCTTGGCCATTAATAAATTCAAAACAAACAAAGCCATTGGCCAACCACAATCCACAGCCAACTTACAAACGAGCAATGAAGCTTACCACAAGATAGGATAACTGCATGGTCACTAAAACACGTGCCCTCTACAATGACTCTGCTACAACTTTGCTCTGTTCATGTGTGGCAGCAATAGAGCCTGCGGTCTCCAAAGCCTCCTTGGGTCCATGAATACGGAGATGCTGGGTGCCAGCTAAGGGCTACCACAAGCCATTGGCATGGCTATGCTGTTCCCATGCTGATTGCCTTGCCTGCCTGAGAGATGATGAGATTGAACATTCACACCTCTGTACATGACCCTCCTCCTAGCAGGGACCAGTCTCTCTCTTGACCACAGGGTGGCTGTGGCTGCCGTTGGCTTGTTCATGCACAGACTTGAAGGACTTTACTTAGGCTTTGACTTGGTCCAAGTGTCACACGTGGCCACCTGCTGGCATTCACTGAAGTGTGAGAAGATGTATGGCCTCAGTCCAGAAATCTCCAGCAACTCCAGGTGAACAGTTGCTGTCCCAGAGATGATTTTGAGTCGTGACAATTTGGGGTGAACACAGCTCTAGTACAGGCCTTTCTGTGACTCCTAGTGTGTTTCTAACAGGAGTTGCCAGAGGTTTGACAGGAGTCTCCTGTTTGAAGGTCTGGACAACTGAAGCCCAGAAGAAGGAGGAAGGTGTCCATAAGTAGCTGCTGGGGAGATTCTAAAGTCTAGAAGGTGACAGCGCATCTCGTTATTAGGGGCACACCTTGGGATTTGAACATAAGTCTTGGAGCTCCTTTGTTCAGCCACCTGAAGTCAGATTTTCCTTAAACCGGTCAGTTAGACCCACTCAGCTCTAGCAGCATGCCAGCACAGCCAGACCTCCTTGCCTTGTTAAAGCAGCTGCTCCCTCATACTCCAGCCTGCTTTTTCGGGAGTCCAGACCAGTATTCATCCACATGTAAGCCCTCAGTGTCAAATCTGCTGGCACTTGGCTGTGTTTTGACACCCAGGAGAAGCCCGGGGCAGGTCAGAGAAGCTGTGCATGGGAATACCCTCTGTCCTCTTCTTCTTCTAAGACGTCATAGTTCCAAAATGAGCCAGCAAGAACGTCTGGCCAGTTAGGTTTCCAAATGAGCCACATGAGTAACAGAAACCATATTTAAATAGCCCCCACTGCCAAGGCTATCAGTTAAGCTGTGATAGCTTTAGGGAGGCATCAAGCACGAGTGCCTGCTGGTTTCACATGTGAAGAAAGTGTGTGAAGAAGAAAGTGTGAATCAGCAGCACAAAACTCGCCCGTCTCAGGGCTGCTCCAAAACCTATGCTTTCCTCAGCCTTTTGATTTGATGGGCTTTATAGTTTAGTCTCAAATTTATGATGGCATTTCTGGGGTTCCTGTTGGCCCTCCTGGCCATGAAGCCATTCTTCTGGATGTGGGACATTTTCTAAACAAGCTGGTAGGTGCCAGGGAGTAAATCTGCCCTGCAACAGCCGCTCTCTGATGCTTTCATGGAGGACTGAGAAACTTTGCCAGATCCAAAAGTCCCAAAATGATGAATCACAACCTCCGAATCATAAGACCGGGGAAAAATGTCCACTAGTACGGGGGGATTTTGGGGTCTGTTTTTTCACCTGTGAACTTCCCCTATCTACTCTGTATGACTTGTATATAGTTTTACCTACTTTTAGATGTGTTGAATAAGACGGTTTTAAACCCTGTTGCAGAAGGTTTCCTTTACACATTTCTGTTACCTGCCTGGAATTCTTCTCTCCTCTGCAGTCCCTCACCAGGTAGTGTAACATGGCACTAAGACACCCAGTTCATGGAAGGATGACAATTTTAAGCCAAGTCCTTTTTCAACCCTGAATTATGTGATAGTTTACTCACAGCTGCTTATTTTAGCAGAACAGTATGTTTAATTGTAGATTGTAGGAAAGGGGAAGCAGATATGTGGATCTACATAAACACCCACACAAAGGCATTTAAAATCTCTAGTTGCTTAGGGTTCACATCTATGAAAAGCGTATCACAAGATAAATCAAACACCTTCTTCTCATCAGAAATGATTGCTGAGTTGCCTTCCTGAAAGGCAGTTGATTAATATCTTCTCTCTTCTGACAAGAATCTACTTTTCTTAATAAGATTGCTTATATCTGCAGTATAGAGTTAAATATTAAGGCTAATCTCAAGGTCCTGCTGCTTCCTCTCAGCAGCTATTTTCAGCCTACAAATGTCCCATAGCTTGTTTTAACCAGCAGTAGTCAACAGGGGGATTATCTGCTTTCACCACAGTCCTCTCTGTTCAGTGTCTTGCAGTTGGGGATTAGTGTAACCGCTGACGCAAAAGAGGCTGCTTCTAGCAAAAAATCTACCTGAACTTCAGATGACTACACTTGGTGACCGAAACAAAGCATATGCCCTGCCTCGGCTCAGCAGAAGGCAGCTTAGAGGTCTTTCATGTTTCTTGAGAGTCTTCTCCACAGCTGCAGCAGTCAGGGAGCGTTCAAAAGAGGGTAAAACTCAAACAGAAATCTAGCAAATACAAGAAAGTTGCCACTTTCATCTTTCAGGAATCATGGGGAGATTTTTTTCCTGACTAGGCGTTAAAGCTGCTTTGTACAGTGTTTATTTGTCTCTGCATCCAAATCCCATCAGTGGTTTCCTTCTGATGAAGCTAGGATGGAGGCAGATATTTTAAAACGGAGTTCTGCTGAGGCTGGATTCCCATCATAGTCCTGTAGCTTTAAAATGCCTACAGAGCTTTGAAACAATATTGTTTCAAAATTCTATATCCCTATATTATATTATATTATATTCAAATTTAAAAGTATATAGTTTCAAATCCCACTATCTTGTGTGCGTCAGTAAAAATGACCGGTCTGCTGGGTAATTAAGTGAAGGCATTGCTGCTTTTGCTTTGTATGCTGAGACTTGCTTATAGGAGTGACTTCATCTACTAATTTCTTTATTACTAACGGAAAAAAATAAGCCAGTTCACTGACTTGCTGGGCTAATGGGTCATAATCTATTTTTATCCACAAAGTTACCACAAACATTTTTCTTACTTTCAAGAACAGCAGAGCAAATAATCCATGGCAGTTACTTACTTTCCATTAAAGTTAGCAGACACAAAAGCTAGTGGCTGGAAAGTTTAACAATTCATGAAGTTTACAGAGAGGTAATGTAGGTCCTGCATGAGAAGGAGAAGCCCAGGTTCAGCAGAAGAGTGATATTGCTGGTGATGAGTATTGTAGGTGGCATTTCGGTCGTATCTAGGAATTGATGATACTCAATTTGAGTGGCCAGACTGACATCATGTTAGTACTCTTGTGTCAAATAGTTACAGTACTACAGTCTACTAAGGAAAGCACGCCAAACCCCTCAGGAAAAAATTCAGGTCCGGTTTCACTGAAGGTTGATTTAAGCTTTAAAACATGCAGGTTGTTAACCCTTCCAAATATCGGGGGCAGGAAGGAAGGTGTGAAGGAATGGTTTGGTTTTATCTTAACCATTATAAGTGTGACCTTTTTTTTTTAATTATTCTTAATATCCCCATAAACTCCTCAACATTTTCAGCTCTAACACTACTCTGTGGCATAGAAGGATGATCAGAAAATTATTAGAGAATTAAAGATATATAAATAATGTGCTCTGCTGATCTAATTGTACTCGTGTTATGGATTTCACTGTGTCTTTTTTCTCCTCTGTCCCTCTGTATCTCAAGTGAATTAATACAAAGACTTTCAACCAGTGATTTGTCCAACTATAGTGCTCTTTTTGACTTCTCCCTCTCCTCCTTGTAACTGCATATGCAATTTTCTTTTTTACCTTTCTTAATAGGGGTTATTTTTATCACTCCAACTTCTCTGTTGGAAATTGAAACAATTACACATGAGTAGCTCAGAGACAAATAAAACAACAAAAAAAAGCAAAATAAAGCCTTTTGCTTCCCCACCTTGTTTTCACTTCCCTCTTTACACCTCAGTGTTAGCAAAAACACTTCAGTCTCCTGAAGGAAGACTCAATATTACGGCAACTGGCCTGAATGAGCAGCAAGAGCCCCCAGTCAAGTCTCCGCAACTCTCAGGACCTTTGTCTGCTTCGTTCAGGGCCCAGATTCCAGTGAAGATCTTAACATTCTCCCTGAAGCGATAAGCTCTAAGCTGACAGGCTCACAAAAATCCACGTGCTTTTCAGGGCTTAGCAGTGGCAACTGCAAGGCAAAAGAACTGAAGAGAGTGATGTGGTTAGACCTGCTGTCCACCTCCACATGACTCCAACGGCCAGATGCGCTGCTTATCCAAAGCGCTCTGCTTCGCACTCGCAGCACCCGCAGAGAAGGTGCCTGGTTGGGTAACTCGGTTGCAAAGACCTCTGAAGAGTCAGCAGAGATCAGCAGTGCCTCTGGGGGCTGAGGGAGGATGCAGCTCACGCTAGGGTCGAGCTGCTCTCAGTACAACCCCTACCTCCAGCTGCCTCTGGCTGCTCCACTCCTGGCCACGTGCTACTTGCTACTAATTCCCTTGTGCTAGCCCTATTGCTGCTTTGACCCTGGTGAGCCACTTCAGAAAGGTCAACTGGTGGACAACTGACTCAGACAGAAAAAGGGGATATGTTTTCTGCTAGCTTACCACTCCGTGCGCGTTCACTGCAGAGTCAGGTGTGTGACCTACTGGTCAGGGTCAGGGCAGACAGAAAAAAGAGTGAGAGCCAGGCTGTTATGCTGGTGTGGCTGTGATGTGAAACCACATGCATACAGCATCCTGGATTCAGGATATCATCTCCCATGAGCTGCACAGGGCACTTCTGTAAGACAGTTCGATGCTCCCTGATGCTGGGTAGGAAAGAAGACAGACGACCACCGCACAGGCTCTCCTGCACAACAAAGCAATGCTTTGGGCCCTGTCCACAAGATGGAAGATCTGATTTCTAGACCAGACACCAGTTTGGTGTTTGAAATCTGCCACTTTCTAGGAAAGTCTGAGAAAGAGCACCTCCTGGTAAATCTGGGCCACCTGCCACAAGGAATGCAAGGTGCACTGGATCAAAGAGAAGGTGAGGAAAGAGCAGTCAATCTCAACCTGGTTTCACAGCCCTGCCTGGTGGGTCTGCAGCAAGACCCTTCTGCTGCTTTCTTACCACACTACAAGAAAATGGGATTTCATCTCCATCATGCCTCTTCCATCCACAGTCCTTTTTACTTGGGCATCTCCAGGTGCCCTGCCCTTTTCCAGGGTTTTCTCTACATAAGTTTTCAATACACTAGAGCATGTAGGCACTCCATTTCAGGAACAAGAAATGTAATTATCTATTCATCTAACAGTGTGAACCCAACACAACAATATTAGAAATGCTAGGCCAACCTACCCCAATATTGTGGCCATAGCCTAGGCCA
>NW_009649712.1:452260-455361 GCF_000708025.1 Charadrius vociferus
AAATCTTCCTTAGTGGATTACCCCATCCTCCAGTGATTTATGCTCAGATGCTTTCTGAGCCAGAGCTGCTGTCTCTGTCCTGGAAGATGAAATGTTTTGCACATCTCAAAGGTGAGAAACATGCATGTGTTGACTGCGGTTTCTTGTGTGCAGTGAGTCTCACGGAGCAAGAAGCCCCAGAGTGCTACTAAATATACGTTACGCTGTTGATGCAAAACACAGCCAGGACCTGATGTAGCACCTAGTAATGGTTGGTGAGCCCTAGCAGAACAGGATAGGTCACAGACAGTTGAGAACATCTACTTTGGATGGGCTTTGCTCAACTGAAAGCTACAGGACAGCTAAGAAACCTAATGCATTGAAAGAGCTTGTCTCTCACCAATGTGTTCTTGAATATTGCTCATCCTTGGCATCACAGCTACGTTTGACCCTTTATAAATGCTTGAAAATTGCTGGATGTGATAAATTGCTTAAGTTCTGCTGTTCAAACTAATGTTTCTATTTCTAAAATTGCTCACCACAAATATTAGCAGAAAACAAACCCTGACACCGTGCATGTCTTTTTCAGCTGAGTAATTTTTTATTATTATTATTTGAATGATTATTTGAGATACAGGTTAGCCTGCTCCAGTCCTGCACCAGTGTGGGACAACAACAAAGGGCTCACAGGTAACCTGCTGCCTCTTTAGATAAAGCAGTGCAATTATGAATGCTACATTCAAGAGATGTAGCATTCATTCAAGAGGTGATACTTCCATCACAGCCAAGTCACCACAAAAGACGACAGAACTAGGAATCTTCTGAGCTGAGCCAAGTATAAAACCAGCAAACTCTGAAGGCCTGACAACAGGATGAAAATGTGCATTCAGTTGCAGAGAGGCAATGTCACAGGGAGAAATTTCATAAATTGTCTGCTGAGTGCTGATTTCTGATCTTCAGTTTAAGGAGGCAACCCCTCCACAGGCCATGAGAGCTCAGAAGAGACAAGTGAAGCTCAGAACTGGGGCTGGATGCAGTGGCCAGTGCCAGAAGAGCCTTCCCTGGGCAGGGCAGAGAGCCAGGAGAAGGTGAGGGAGGGGAGAAAATGGATGTCCTCCTCTCCTCCTTCCTGATACGGGGCTGACACAGACCATTATTGCTGAGAAGGATCCAGGCTCCTGAGGTGACAGGCCAGACCTTCAGGAGAGGCATTCAGCACCCAGTTTTCCCTCTACAAGTGTGAATTCACGTCTATGGATGCACTTTGCCGGTTGAGGCTTTGTGCTTGGCATTTGACAGTCATTTAAGGGTGAAGTTCTCTTCAGCTCAGCCTCAGCCCCGTCACTTAGGCCATATGCCAAAAGCCAAGAAAAAAAAAGCACGCCCCATGCAGGCAGCTTAAAAAGTCCCAGGGATGTCCTTCCTGAGGCTCACTCATGGGTGCTAAGCATGGGAAACAGACTTGGAGCGGAGCAGGAAGGGTGGAGGCAAGGGAAGAGGTCACGAGAAAGAAATATTGGGAACCATGTGTCTACAGAATAGCTCTTCTACCACTTCCTTCCTGCCCTACACCGTTGCGGGCTGCTTGCTGGTGAGACAGGTACCTCTGAGGGAAGCATACCTTCACACAATGCGTGGTGAACAGCAGGCACAGACAGTGCAGAAAGGAGACTATTCAGACAAACAGAGGGTCAAGAGAAGTATGCAAAGCCCAGGGGGAGGGGAGCGCACCTTCAACCACTCTTGAAGGTTTTTCTCCTAAGGCATGAGGGGTAGACAGCCGCTGGGTAACCGAGATGGCGTGCGACTCTGCCACATCCCTGCCTCGGCTGTGGCCATCTCCCTTACGTGTGAGCTGTATTCACCTGCTGCGCTTCACCTTAGAAGGGGAGGTCTCCAAGACCAGTCTGTGGTGTGCAGGTGTACAGCAGCTTTCACATCGGTCAGATGGTTCTGATTCGAGGACAAGCCCTTGTATGTCACGTTCCACGTGAGATGTGGGCAGAGAACTGCTGCCAAGCCTGAAACCAAGCACTGTTTTTATCCCCTCTACACAGCAATTCGGTAGGTGGCCCAGAGAAGACCCCACCTCATTCACCAAGGGTGGCGGATGCCCAAAGGCAGCAAAATCTCAAGTCACCACCAGCTCTTATCGCAACCATTGTTTTTCTAAGTTAACACCAGCTATCAGTACACTTTCACTGCTAGGAAAGAAGGGAAGTAACTTTACACCCTCTCACACAGAAACCTCACGGCAGCCCTGCTGAGTACTGTGCCGTCTTCCCCTCCCACAGCAGTGAGGATCCTCTTCTCCAGTCATTCTTAAGATGGGACATTTGAAACTAAAGGAAACTTCAGTTCCCCCTTGAGAGGGCCTGAACATCCCCACCGGACCCCAGATGGTTCCATTCTCAGATGTGGCCCTCTGGCAAGAGATTTTAGCCCAACTAGCACAGCGACCGTTGCCTGCTAACCCTCACGAACATGTCAGCGTGCGAGCAGAGTATGGTTTGCCACAGGGGGAAGTGGAAGGTAGTCGCAGAGTGCGGTCGCACCCTCCGGTGCACTTCTTACACACACACAGAGCATTTTCTCAGTTCCTCTGCCTATGGAGGCCCCTTCCAAACGTCCTCACCCCAGGGAACAGCTTACACTGCTGCCAGGGATGGGGACAGCAGGTACTGATGCTTCTGCTCTGTCTGCTCACTTGCCAGGACGTCTTCACTCAGAAGCTGCTGTCATTGAGCAGGCTCTGACTGCGCTGGGGTATTTGCCGGAAATGAACACCTCTTGGCATGGGCTGGGAGAACCTCTCTTGGTGTTTATGGCTGTGGCTATCACAGCACTACTGTGAGGTTCTCGCAGGCTAAGGCAACCCAAGTCCGTTTTCTCATACCACTCTCATCATCTGGTAATTAAACTAAGTCAAGGGACCTGATTGCCCTTCAAGCTCTAGGGATCTTGCATGGAAGGTGCTCTGTTATGCATTCAGGGTGGAGCTGCTTACACCAACTCAGGGACTGCTCTTGCCCACATGGAGCGGAAGAAAGGTCACCACCAGCTTGTTCACCCTTCCAGAGATTCAGGAGACAATCCCACAGCACTGTGAGCAGACTCTTTCC
>NW_009649712.1:455400-472344 GCF_000708025.1 Charadrius vociferus
CTTTCCCCATGGTCTGCTTGGAAGAAGCCCAAACAAGCAACAAGTAAGTGTTCCGAGGCTGCTATCTTCTCTCCTGCGTGAACTCAGGGTTAAAGAAATTCCTCATAGACAGTGTGGACCAAGAAAACTCATGCCTCTCCTCTGTCTGAAGGGAATCAATCTCTGTCAACACATCTCCTCCTTCTGGAGTTAGCTGACTGTTCCCTGGAGCAAGTGTCCAACTCATAAGAGAATGCCCAAAATATTAGGCCAGACAAGGCCTTTTTTTATCAAGGATGCTATAAAGCGGACACCTTCAACTCATAAATACAGCAAAGAAATTTTTAAGGGTACACACCACCACTATCGTGCACCCACCACCATATTCCTCTCTTCACTTGGAGAAGAATTCTGCATCGAAATCACTGTGTGACTTTGCAAGAAATGAATCTCCTAGCACTACTTAAAACTAACCAAATGCCAGGCCTGCTCTTGCGTATGGTTATCTTGGAAAGGTGGAGGTTTTTTGTAACCATACCTGTTCAAAGAGCGTTCATTTTCTTGTATATGTGTATATTCTTCTCTTTGGTCTTGTTTATTTCCTCTAGCTGCCTTAATTTCCTTTTGTTTCCCAGAGGTATCAAACAGATGTCGTAGGCAGTTTCACTGGCTTACTATGGTGGGTGTTATATAGCACTACAAGTTCATGTTCTTCAGCTGCAGTTATTCTTTAAGAGGAAGGAGGAGAGAAGTATGAATTAGCTAGATCTGAATCGCTGTGTTGTAATACAATGTGGAAGTACACACCAGTGGCCAGATTCTTGTTCCTGTATGCTGGGTAGTCTCTGACACAACAGCTACCACCACCCACTTCAGACAGTTTCCCCACCTGACCAACCATAAATTATAGCTTCTTTTAGAAGTCTGCCTCTAAAATCTCTACTGTTTGCATTTTTGGTTACTCAGTTTGAAGGAAAAAAAAAAGAATGGAAGAGTAATGCCCTCAATTTCCTCTGGGAAGTGAATTCAGTAATTGATCAGCAGCTCTGTCTTATTTATAAGGCAGTCTGGTTTAGGGACAGTTCCTGATACCCTGTTTTAGTGAACAGGCATGCTGTAGTCCAGAATTACTTGTGAAGAAAGGCACTTTTTCCTGGAAGTAAATCCAACCTGACTCCCAGGGGAGACTACAGGTGGTCTCGGAAAACTTGCCTGTCTTAGATGCTTCCCCGAGACAAGCATCCCACTTGTTCCCCTGACATGTCCTGTTGGGACCATAACCTTTACTGACACATTTTGAAGTGATGCAAATGCTAACTTTCCACCTTGTCTTCTGATTCCAGGAAACACCAGCTCGAAAAAGAATGATGGAAAATTGTACAGGCATAAATAATAACTCCAGTTGCTCAGAAATTCCCTACAGTGAGAGCAAGAGACTTCTGATCGCTGTTTACAGCATCGTTTTTGCCGTAGGCCTTCCGGCAAATTGCTTAACTTCCCTGCTTACATTTGTACAAATCCAGAGGAAAAGAGTAATTGCCGTCTACATTTTCAGTTTGTCATTGTGTGAGCTGATGTATTTAAGTACTTTGCCTCTCTGGATTATCTACGTGCAAAATGAGCACCGGTGGAATATGAGTGAAAATGCCTGCAAAATAACAGGATTCATCTTCTTCTGCAACATATACATCAGCATTCTGCTTTTGTGCTGCATTTCTGTGGATCGTTACGTGGCGCTGGTATATGCTCTGGAATCCAGGGGGAGAAGAGGACAGAAAAAAGCAATCATAATAGTGTGTTTGCTCTTTGCAGTGGTTGCAATAATCCACACTCCAGTATTTCACGTGGATAGTTCTCAAAATGGTACTAATATGGCAACCTGCTTTGAGACTTTGCCCCTTAACATAACATTGGCTTCTTTCAGCTTTGCTAGATTCCTATTGGGATTTGCCGTACCTTTCGCAGTCCTCATTTTCACAAACTACAAAATCTTCCAAAGTACAAAAACAAGCAGCAGCTTGACTTGTAGCCAAAAAGCCAAAGTGAAGTATCTGTCTATCGCCATTATTGTAATTTTCCTGATATGCTTTGCTCCCTACCATGTGGTACTCATCATAAGATCCATATACTTTATGTTTCATCAAGATTGCTCATGTCCATTCGAAAGAGATATATATTCAGTTTTTACAGTGTTTCTGTGTTTAGCCACTGCAAACAGTGTTGCTGATCCAATCATCTATGTGCTGGCTAGTGAAAATGTCAGAAAAGATTTTTATAGGAGTCTGAGAAGATGGAGATTGAACTCCTCCAGGCTGAATTCATCCATTAATAACAAGACTGAAAGCACAAAATTGAAAACGTTAAAATCACAAGAAGGAAGGCTAAGAAAAGAAAACAAAGAAATACCAGATTCATCTGACATTCAAAAGACCTGTAGTAGTGGCAAAGACCAAGAAGGTGGCAGCTAGCAGTTAGCTGCTGACACAAAAAAGAAGTTCCCAACATCAGCTGTGGGCTGCAGACTGCAGCCCACAAGTATTTACATGCTGACATCCATAGGAAGTTTTGCCACAAGGCATGGGCCAGCAACTCCTTGAGGACACTATGGGAGCAATACTTCTTATTTCTGTTTGTCTCCTACAATAAAGTTTGCCCACCAGTGTCATTGGTGAAAATATTGCTTTGCTAAGGACATGTGGAATAAACTAAGTAATTTACTTTGACTCACATTGAAATCTTAAAAGCTTAGTTTTTGGAATAGCTCCTTTCCTCATATGAATTCAGAACCAGTTTTATCGTCTGAGCTGAACAAAAAAAAATTGCCTGTTGAGAAGGACAATGTAGGGCCCATTCTTATGGCTGAAATTTTTACTTCTTGAGGAGGTACATGTTCAGATTCTCATACACGTACTCGGTTGTTAACGTTTGCGGTTAACCAGTGGAAAATATTAAAAATAAGGAAGTCTTTCAACAAGAGCCTTGAAAATGTTCCTAATACTTCAGTATGCAGCTTTATCTACCTCGCACATTCTGGGGAGAGTTAGAGGGTAAAACAGCAGCCTGATAACACAGACCGACAGTACTTCTAACTGTATTAGTCAAGATCCTGCACTGTCCTGAAATTCTTAAAATGTACAATTCTAATGCTTGATATTTTACAATTAGTAGATTTTACTTGTTTTGCAGTTAAATCTGGAATGCACTGAAGTATATAGAAAATTTATACACCTCTGAGCGGTGTCATGGACTGTTTGTATGCCATCTCCGAATGTTTGTTGAACTTGTGTTTCACTTCTGACTAAACTAACACTTCGCTTTCGGTATTGATCCAACTTGTAGTGTGTAGGAGTGTCCATACAGGCGTGAAGTGCCTCACTGACAAGGAAGGGCTGGCAGCATGGAGGACACAGTCCCTTCTCCCCATAGACGGGAACTCCCTCGGACACGCTGGTGCTGCACACATGAAACTATGCCAGGACCCATTTCGTTGCTGCTGCTGCCACTTTTGCTACAAATAAATTACTGATGGTAGTTTCCTGTGCCCTCAAACTAGAAATTAAAAAATTAGAATGATACAAACCTGGCAAGATTCATCTAAACAGCTTTTTCATATTTTTATGTGATCAAAGTAAAACAGAAAAAGATTATGAACCAGTTGGAAGTTTGAGGATGAGTTTGTAAAGTGTTTCACAGCCTCATTCTGCTTCATCTATAATATATTTCTGTAGTATTTTTAAATTGGCGTTTCTGAATTGGACTAACATTAGCCAATGTTAATGTTTTTAAATTGTCATAGGTATTTCTGTATATTATGCTTTATTCTTACACCCTTTTGCAAAGAAGCATTGTGTCAAAATGTCATTTCCTCAAGTTATTGTATTTATGACATATTTAATTTTTGTATTATTTAATGACTCTTCTGGCATCTACTTATGAAAGGTTTGTATCCTCAAAAGTAGTTCACATAATACTGAATTGAATTGGAGATTGTTTCTTGGAAAAACTTGAAATTCTGTTGTGATGCTAATCAACACACTGTGGGTTTGTATTTTCATATGCATCCCAAAGATCAAACTCTCCAAGGTATCAAGGACAGATCTGCAACATGCTGAATATCTGTAACTTTGCTGAAAACCAAACTTCGCATTACTAAAAAAATCATCATCAGGCATTGCTCGTAACAGCCCAGTCAGCCAGGGGACTGGTGATTAATCTCTGAAGATGCATATGGAAACTACCCCAACCTCAGGATTTTCATAGTCTAAATGTAAAACTCTGATGCATCATGGCAGTGAATTTAGAAGAAACCAAAGACAGAGACTTCTGAACTGATTTAAATGGATGCAAATTAGATATTCACCTCGATGAATTTTGAAGTCTCTCTGATGTTTTTCATCTGATAAAACATGTGTCTTTAGAGCGACTGATATTGGAGCCCAGTGTTGTAGGTGTAGGGGATAGGGATTAGCAGGGTCTGATGCAACATCTGTAGTTCTTTTGCTTTGCCTAATTTACATGCTGTTCTAATTACCACATCATTATGCATCCTCTTATTTGCTTTGCCTAATTTACGTGCTGTTCTAAATTACCACATCATTATGCATCCTCTTAATGAAAATCCTTGGAGCTTCTTTGTTCAGATGCACTCTGAAATAAAAGCCTTAGGGATGACAAGGCCCTGTATATCCTGATACAACTTTGAAACTGACCTAGATGATCTTCAGAGGCACTTTCCAAACTAAAATATTCCATGACAGGGATTAGGGGCCAGGTACCATGCAATGTATCCACATGAGAAAAACTGCAAATCCTGACTTCTTCGGATAAATGGAAAAGCGGCTTTACATCTGAGTGAGGACATCAAGAAATGCTATTTCCGTGTTGTTAAACCATCCCATCAGATAAGCCAACTGTTTCTCATCTGATAAATTGAAGCATGCGACCCATTTTGTCACACAGTATCTGACTGTGCCATACAGGCAAAGGAAGGATCTCAACACTGGGACACTTGCTGGAGGCACAGCAAAGGACGCTACTCAGTGCAGAGCAGATCTGAAGGGCGGATTGACTGTGTGGGTCTTTCCATCCTTTCCTCCTGCAGGGACAGTGCCAGTGAGCCCGCAGGGAGTGCTTGATGCCGTGAAGAAAGGTTCCCATACTACATCAGACCTGGAGTTCTCAGCACAGCTATTTGGATCTGTCCCCCGACTTCCTCAACTCAGCTTAAGCTATAAGATGACTTGGAGAGAACACAGAACCAAACTTAGGCCATGCTTCTCAATTTGATCTCTGGACGGCCAGGTCTCCACATGTATGGCTCAGAGCCGGTAAGTCGCTCACCAGTGTAACGGGGGCGAGATTCAAATATTTAACTCTTTTTGTATTCAGCACTTACTCAGGTGTAACTTTCATAATTTGACTTAAAGAGTGGGCTACTGAATAAATAAGACATGATTTTATTTTTACATGTGTCTCAGACATTCATAATGTACTTGGGAGATAAGTGGATTGCTGATTATTTTAAGTATGACTGCGAAGCATGAAGTGAATAATTTCAGGTGATGAACTAGAGTTGGCGAAACTAGTTTTTGCGGACAATATATCTGATTTGGGTTTTTATTCATAAATTTTAAGTTATTTCTAAAGACTGCATTTTTTAAGTAATTGTTTGGGGTAACTCACTTACAAAACTCTTTTCCTGTCTAAGAAATGCTTTCATGTTCAGTATTAAATTTTGCTTCAAGAGGATAGTTATACAAAACAAGCAAAACCAGATATGGATGAACTTAGACTCTCTATGCATGAAAAAGTTTCATCTGCAGTTGGTGACCCTGTAGCTAGTCCAATTTAGTCCCTGCTATCACGTACAACCCAATGATGAATTTCTGTTGGGTAGTGAGTGATGCAACCTAACTCCAAACCAGGCTTTTGAAAACGTCCACAATCTAATAGCTTTGGGACAGTGAGCTGCTGGAGAGAGTCCAGCGAAGGGCAACCAAGATGATTGAGGGATTGGAGCATCTCCCTTATGGGGAAAGGCTGAGAGAGCTGGGACTCTTTAGCCTGGAGAAAAGAAGGCTGAGGGGAGCCGGAGACCTTATTACTACTTACAAATATCTAAAGGGTGGGTTGAAGGAGGATGGAGGCAGACTCTTCTCGGTGGTTCCCAGTGACAGGACGAGGGGCAATGGGCACAAGTTGGAACATAGGAAGTTCTGTTCCAACACACGGAAAAACTTCTTTACAGTCAGGGTGACAGAGCACGGGCACAGGCTGCCCAGGGAGGTTGTGGAGTCTCCTTCTCTGGAGATTTTCAAAACCCGCCTGGATGCAGTCCTGAGTAATGCGCTCTGGGCAATCCTGCTTTAGCAGGGGAGTTGGACTAGATGATCTCTAGAGGTCCCTTCCAACTCCAAAAATTCTGTAATTCTGTGATTCCTTCATGAGCATGTTGTCATCCTAGAGGTCACACTGTGGGATAGGTCTTTTAGGAAACATCATCTGTATAGTGAAATGATGCCAAAGTTGCCTCACAGATTGGAAGAGCTGTCTTATTTTCAAACCAGCACAACTAAAGGTAGCAAATAAAGGCAGGGGGATCAAAGAGATGCAGTCATTTTTTTAACCTCTTCAGTGTGCAGGGAAGCATACGGGTGGCAGCATCCCCAAAGCAGGATCTCCCAGCATGTCTTCTGCAACTAGTGTCTAGAGACGAGGATGTGATACCTACCAGTCCTCTCCATCTCTTCTAGTCCCTCCTGGGGTGGTTTGCAGCCCGCAGCACTCCTTCTTTTCCCTGCACAATTAACCTTTCCACAGGAGAGGGCGCTTCTCATACTGTGTTTGCACCAGGGATGCAGCATGGCCTCATGATGCAATCTTCAAGTGTAAGCAACATGAAACATAAAAAGAGAAATCTGTTATCCCAAATTAGACGAATACTAATATCGTGGTACTAGATCTTAGTTGCTGCCATCATGAACAATTGGTAAGAAAGAGTAGGACTCTTTCTTTACGTCTCATCGCTGTAATTCAGATCAATGATAACTTCTAGGGTTTTACTCTTTACTCCGCCCTGTAAGAAATGCTCATAGATAACGATGCAAAAACCAGCCTTGAAGAGGATGGAAAGTCTGCTGAGGAGAGATGATAAGCTGTGTGGTAAGAATTTCACAAAACATCACATGAATATCATCAACATGAGCAACCTCAAAATAAGCTTTCTCAGTATGCCGTGCAATGGTCCATCCTGTTTGGCAGCCTCGGTCTGTGACAGGGCCCGGACATTTCAGCCCATGATCACAAAGCATCCCCTGTATGTTCAAAGGTCTGAATGAAATATTTTCTTGAGGGAGGTGAAGAATCAAAGAGAAGAGAGATACTGTGGGAAAAGGGTGTTGTACAATGTACAAAGTCCTGAAAAGCCTTGTAAACCTAAAGTCGCAGATGTTCTGAACAAGTATGCAAATACCTGAGCGCTCAGAAAGCTGCTTAGAAATGCATCAGCCTGTATCACAGTTCCCCATCTGTAAAATGGGACACTTCTTCCCTTGAGCACTGTCTGTCTTCTCAGTTTAATCTACAAGCCCTTGCAGGAGATACTAGAAAGAGTGAGCAGGTGTGTCATATGCATATTCAGAGCTTACTGCAACGGGGCAGTGAATGGTGTGGAGGCGAATATAAGGTACTAAAGCACAAATTCTAATGATTCAGCACTTTCAGGGTCAGATTCAAAGAACTTTATTTGTTTCTATTTATGCTGGGGCATCAGAAAAAAAAATGCAGAGTTTAATTTTAAATTTTGGGTCTCCTTCTGGTAACGTGGGCACTAGACCCTTGGGGACTTCACTGGGATTTTTCCTCACTGGGATATTTTGGTGTTTGGAGGTGTTTTGTTGCTTCCAAAAGGTAAGAGTAATACTGATCCACAGAGTTGATTTCCAGACTGGAAACACTCAGGGCCAAGTGCTCATAAGGCTTATAGTACCTCTCTGGGTACAGGACTGAAAACAATCAGTAACACTAATAGCATTTGCTGTTGCAACTTCTGCACACAATAGGCTACCAGTAATAATCTTTTAAATCCTCCGTGCTTTCAGATCCATCCATGTGGACACTGCCTCTCCAGTTTTTCCTTTCCTGGCACAATTTTCACGGGTTGGGAAGCACTTTCTTAGCACCAGATTTCTGGAATGGGTCTCTGACAGTGTGAGCCTGATACACTTGAGGCAATAGCAGTATTACTTACCTATTTGATTAATTTGGTGTTGTTTTTTGCCTTTCGTAAATATAGTTGAGAAGACTGTCTCACACTACTCACTACAGGTAGTTGTTATTATTGTATATTTGACATTTTTAGGTGACTTGGCAATCTGTTGGATAAAGGACACTTGCTAAGGTATTAAAAAAAAAACCCTGTCATTTTCCATTTAGCTGCACGTATGATTCCTGTCTACCTCTAATTCTTTTGGTCAATCCTTTCCTAAAATAAGGCTTATGAAAATAGATAGCCCATAGCTGTCGATGGAATGCTGCACTTAACTGCATCGCTTGCAGTAATAGCTGTATCCCAAAGATAACAAATGCACAAGGCTCAAACTAAACTCGGGACCAGATGCAGCAATATGCAAAAGCAAAGAAAAATGTACATTAAATAACAAGAGAACTCAGCAGTATGACTGACTTCTTGTTTTCTTGAGTCTTACTGTGAGAATGGCCCGTCACATCAAAAGGCAGGAGGTTCTTGCCAGACCAAGTACAAAGCTGAACTTTCTGTCAGAAACAAGAAAAAGGGGGTGAACGGGGAACTCCTTTTGTACACGGGGGTGTGAAGCAGATACAGACAGACTGTAACGTAATAATAGAAAAGATTTGAAGGGAAACGAAAGGTCAGCAGGTAACTTCAGCATTACAGAAAAGCAGAATTCAAGGGCATGTGTTATTTTATAACTCAGCCTGGGGCTTTCCCTAATGAGAGGCTGAGTGGACCCTGCTTGCTTTATTCAAGGATGAATCACTCCGTCTTCTGACCAAAAACGTTCCCCTCTCATGAGAGGAAGAAGCTTGAAATTATATTAAATATTTGTCTTTTTGTTTTCTTAGCACTCAGTTTCAGATACTAGAACCATTTCTTAGTCAAATTCCAAGATGAGAACCAACTCTGTACATGGAAATACCCACAAAATAATCTTTTTTTTTCTCTGGAAATACTGAAAACCATTACAAATAAATCAATGTGAAGTTAAAGCAAAGTGGTGAAACCAGCCCTCCTCCCCCTGAAGGCTGTGGAAAGCTGAATGTGAATCTGAACTTTTTTTGCTGGCCTATCGTTTCAGATCATAACGACTTAAAACCTCCAGAATCTGGAGAATTATTTTTTTAATGTAGGAAGGTAGCTTGGACATATATCCTTCCATGATTTAAAACAATATTAATGTATAATCCTGACTTGTCAGTGGTTAGCATCGTATGTCTAATTGACTAACATGAAGAAAAGCTTTTATGAAAGCGACCTGTCATTCAAGCATTCAACACGTCAGTCAACTATGGGTTGTGAGTCTACTGCCTCTATTCTGAACCACGCAGCAGAAGTTTCATTTCAGAAATTACACTGAGAGGTTAATCGCCCTTTTCTATACTTCCAGCTTTTGTTTTGGATAAACTTTGTATTTTCCGATGTAATTTAAGCCCTGATCGCTTTTAAGTCATGATGTTGTTTTCCACAAGAGGGCACCAGACTCTAGCCTATTTCTCCTGCTGGCTATGGTGGACTTCACAGTGGAAGAAAAAAAAAAAAAAAAGTATCCCTTATATCTCTTAAATTCACAGCCTGTAATCATAAATTTGGAAGACTTCGTGCTGCTAAGTAAAACAGTCCGTACAGACGAGTGTATGCATGTGTGCTCATGCTTACCACAGCTGTTGAAGCAGACACAAGATTGGGTTATAATGTTTATCCAGCTATGGCAGAAACATGCAACCTTTTTCAAATGGTGGCTACAAACAAGAAGAAAAAAAAAAACAAACAAACAAACCAGATCTGAAAACAAGCAAGAAAAATTATGGGGAGAAAAACAGAAAGTCAATTCCTGACAAAATGTGAAGGGTGATGGAACTTGCCAGGATCTGTCCCTGAGTCCCTGGAGAGGATGTAAGTGGCAGGAGGCAAACACACCATCTAAGGCATTCGGCTGAGCCACAGCCCCTGCAGTATCTAAACACCCAGCAAATTCTAAACAACTCTTTCACAGAGCCCCACTCTGCCTCCCTGCCTCAGCAAACCACTCTCCACATCGTCCTGCACCGCTGTTCACTGCAGCTCTGGTGACTTTATCCCAGGTCTACTGGCATTTGGTACTCTTTGTTAGTCAGATTAAGTAAGGCAAATTAAAGACTTATTATTCCGTTAACATGAGACGTGTTGAAATGTTTGTTGGGAAACCACTGGCTACCAGCAGAGGACCAGGAGACATGAGTTAGCATTCTTTTATTGCTACAAAAGTCAAAGCCGTCATTCCCATCAAGGCACAGGACTGGAGGAGAGAACAAAACCAGCTCACAGGTTGTTCATACTCATGCTTCTAATTGGGTTAACCCTTTAACCAGATAAGGCAAGACAGGCATTAGCAATCATTCTCTTAGAAAAAACAGGGTAAAAAAAATCACATTTTAATATGCCTTTTCACACCTTAGTTTACCTACTTTTTAGGCTCATTTTTACATACCCTTATTAACTAAATTGCTATGTTCCTACTATAATTTATGATATATTTTTTCTTAGAGACTGTGTAATTCAGATAAGTCACCATCAAATCAACATCAGCAATAATTTGTGGGTACAGTACATTTTCCAGTTTAACCTATCAATTCACCAGACGCTAGAACAAAATTTGGAATCTAACAACTCTTCCAAGGAGCATAGAGGGTCAATTTAACTTGCAGACAAACCATTAACTTCTATACCAGCACAATTCTCTTATGGATGCTTAATTTTATTCTCCTCATCATTAATGATGGGTCTAAGGAAAATCACATTTCACTAATGCTGTCAACAGCTTGCCACTGAAGTCTCAACCACTAGAATTAAGTTACTGCATAAGAAACTCAGTGTTTTTATTTTTCTACTTTTTTCCTCTGATTTTCATGGTCCAAATGCTTAACAACTTTAAGGCAAACTTAAACAACTGACCTACATTTTCTTAAGAGTTTTGTTAGCTTTAACTTTGCTTTTGAATTATTACTCTGCAGTTTGCCACTACTGCAGAAATAGTTTCCCACCAGTATTGTACTTTTCAGGGCCACGACTTCCAGAAACAGCAGAGTGCCTTCCAGAAGGCTGGTTTCAAGAGCAAAACACTGTAATATCAAAAGATGCAGAATAGCAAAGGTGTAAGCCTCAAATCTGGCCTAAAAGATCTGAAAGCCACACTCTAATGTATGTTCAAGGATATATGAAAAAGGAATTATTCATTAACTTCTTCAGCTTGCAACTGCTTCAGGCTATTTTGTTCTTACAGTATCTGCAGTTTTCAAAGGAAGGTAGAGGTGGTGGGGGAAAAAAGATCTTCATATGCACATCACAAACACATTCATCAGAAACAGACCAACTCCCGAGATGAAAATATGGTACTTAGCTTGCTGCAGAGAAAGGAATACCTTGAGTAGTGACAGGCTGCACATGTTTTTTGAGCTTGTGGGTGCTATTTAATAGTAGATGCTTAGTTGCTATAGCAACTGTCATACCCTATGGTATTTATGCTTAGATATGGAACACATATTTTAAGCAGCACCAGACAATATGGCATTCAAGTGTCCAAAATTTATGTTTAAAAGAAAATCCCTGTTATGAAGCAAGTCAGTGTGTTCCTCTAGTTATTAGGAAACCTTTGTAACGCAACACTTTCCAACAACAAAACAATCTCGTCCCTCACAAATATAAAACAGAACTACCACGATGATCCAGAAGAGGGCTTAGAAGCCTTGAAATAAAACCCCAAACAATATTCAGCACTTTAAAATCCATCTTTGCTGACTGCTACTGCGTAATTTGGAGCCTTCTGCTGTTTGGTACAGTGCACAGTGCTTTGCCACTAGAGGTTTCTATTGCTGTTTTAGTAGCTCATTAGGTACTGCTTTTAAGGTCTTAACTTCATATCATCTGTGCTTTTTTCCTACCACAGATGTCCAGTACCAACACAAAGCCACATACCGGCTGTTGGCCCCTGCCTGCCAGTGTGCATACACGTTATTTGTGGTTTCATGGCTGGAGTTTCTCAAGAGTGCTTTGTCGCCGCTTTTGTAGTTTTGTATATCACCTGCCACGGAGAACACTTCTGCTGAATTTGCCGGCATCTGTAAATCTTGCCGAAAACATTTATTTTATTTTTATTTTCTCATATGCTGGTCATTGAGGAGCATAAACAGATATTGTAATATGAGGGCACTTTTTCTTTCAGGTCCTTT
Organism: Charadrius vociferus; assembly: GCF_000708025.1. Classification (NCBI taxonomy): domain Eukaryota; kingdom Metazoa; phylum Chordata; class Aves; order Charadriiformes; family Charadriidae; genus Charadrius; species Charadrius vociferus. Next base: position 467,842 of record NW_009649712.1, read on the forward strand.
CCACTCTAAGAGGAAACTGATGGTCAGTAACTTCTGCAGCTGTCTGTGAAGGGTCCTTGACTCCAACACGACCACTTCAGCCAGGCGGGCTAAAAGAGTTTGCAGACTAGTACAAACCTAACAGCTTTCCTGTGTCCTGTTTCCACTGTATTTTCTGCAGTCAAAATATATTAATACCTCTTCTTACCAATGTATTAGAGGTTCCACAGAGTTACCAGCTGACCTGGATAAACCCAGTGGTGCTGGTTTTAATGCATAGGGCTTGTCACAATTTCTGAACAATTTCTTTTTAGCTCATTCTTTGCTCGTTTCTTAGCTCATGTCATCTCTAATCCCTTTGACCTCCTAGTAGATAGATCAGATACCCATGGCCGTAAAACCTAAGGCCTGAGGCTGGTGGCCTGAGGCAAACAGATTCCTGCATAGGAACAGATTTGCTTTGCCACTGTTGTATTGACAGGCACGTGCCCTCTCTCCTATCACCTGTCTACTACCGTGCTCCATTTTTTTGCCAGCACAAACACCCAGATAAGCCAATACAGCCAGACAACTGTTGCCATATTCAGACATGTATTAGCTGGTGCGTGCATTAGTTAGTGTGATGAGTGCTCTGACTATGCTATTCTCATTTTGTTAAGCCACTAACACTTGATGCCAACATCGTTATCATCCAACATCAAGCTACAGTTAGCCCACAAATGCTCACTCACTTACTATGAACGCTTTGGTTTGTTTTACAGGCACCAGATACCCGCTGCTCTTCATCCAACCGCCTCCTACAGGTAGTGATGGCCCTTCCAGGCTCGGAGCAGTGTCGGAGATGCTTACTCTCACTGAAGGCTGAGCAGAACTCCCAGCCCCCTTTGGTGGTCCACACATTAACACGCTGTAACGGTACAAAAGCACTTTCTCTTAAATTCAGTGTGCAGTGACTGCAGACCACACGCAATGAAGCTGTATCCCGTACCTGGCTTACGGGGCCCAGCTGAGCTGCCACAACAGGCTTACTTCTCAGGGAACAGCCACATTTAATTACCCTCCTTAGCCTTTCTTCCATCTGCTCCTGGATTTTTTAGGCTCGTTCTGCTGCAGGAATGTGCTTGTCTGCAGAAGCACTCAGGACTGTTTCATAATGCTGCCTATCTCAGAGGTAATCAGAATTTGCCAGGTTGGGCTTAAAGGAAACGGTGCATTATGAGTGGGCCTCCTGCCCTATTCTGGAGCCAAATTAAAAAGACAAACATATCTTAAACACTTTAATCAAACAGTAATTATGAGAGAAACAATACAGACTCCAAGCAAGTCCACATTGTCTTTAGCAGGCAGAGGCAAGCAAGTTTTGTCCCCGTTCTGAACCAGCGGGATCACAGCCAAAAAAACTCTTCCAAACCTCAGGCAGTCGTGCCGGCACAGCGCGGAGCCGGAGCTAACGCACCTCGTCTCTCAGTGAGCCTCGCCTGCCAGAGCACAGCACCGCACCGACGACAGCTCACGGCTTCCAGTTCAGGGCTGAGTCATGTCTGGCTGGCTCCGACCATCGGCAGCGCAAGCGCACGTTTTGCTGCCTCGGACTGCACAACCCTATTCTGAACTATTCGCCCAGCTACGTAAAGCCCAGGGCCCCCAGACCAGAGATAGAAAACACCGCAGCCACACAAGAGGGCAGAGTGGAAAACGCTGCGTTTGTCAGCTCCGTATCGGTACTGAGACAGGGCTCCCTCCTATCTCGCTGAAACTATTTGTTTCAAAGCTTAAGCAACCTCCTGACTAATTTTCCTACCCTCTTTATCTGAGGGCTTGCAAGCTGCCTGTTGTGAAACAGTGCGCTAAGCCTCATACAAACACCAAGTAAGAGACAGCGCCTGGCAGAGCCCAAGAAACACTCCCTCAGAGAGACCCTTCCACAGGCTAGAAATAATGTCAGTGCAGCGACCCAGTGGAAAGTGAGGAATGTCATTTTGCATGTTATTTCTGTTTCTTATTCACCTACATAAAGATTATCAGCATTAGCCCTTTAAAACTAGCAAAACCCACTATTATTATAATAATTTGTAACGTGGAAATGTCATTGACTGAGATCCTTTGTGCAGCTTGAAATTGCACAAATAAACTGGAAATTCTGTCGTCTTTTTTTTTATTATTATTATTTTTGTCTTTTAAAAGCGCAGTTTCAGCCCTGTTCCCAGCCATTGAGTTCCTATTAATTTCTGTGGTTTTATAAACACTGTCCAACTCTAAACCAGCCTTCCCGTCACCGCTGATGTGTGAAAGCTTGGCCAGCTCAGCAGGGGCTGTGCAGCTCTGAGAAAGGAGCAGCAAAGCTCCCGAGGCATCAAGCACAGCCCAGCACAGGCTTGCTCCAGAAGGGAAGGAAGGGGGCTGGGAAGGAAGGAGGGAGTAGTGGCTGACTTCCAACGAGCGTGGCACGCAGGTCACACCACCCGGTACCAGCCACCGCCGGAGGAAGAGGCAAGCCGGGGTTCCCGGGAGAGCCGGCTCTCTGCCGGAGCAGGCAGGCTGCGGGATGGGGAGAGCCGGACCTGGCTGCCAGCACGGTTCCTGCTGCTGCTCAGTCATGGGGGAGGCGGCATGGCCAGAGCCCGTGTACACATTGCAGCGCTCACAGATTGAAGCCGGGCCCATCCTTCATCCTTCATCTACCAGCTAACCACTGCCCAGCCAAGGGAAGGGGCTCGGGGTAGCAGTTTCGCTTGACTCAGCCCTCCTGCTCTGGGCAGGACCTCCAGCTCAAATAAGCCCCAACATGTGCTAAGGATGGATCTGCGCCTTGGACCTGCTCAGAGGTCGAGGCGATGCCTGCTCCTGTTAAAACAACCCTGTACCTCCTCTTTTCAGACAAAAAGGGCCATCCCATTCACCCCTCTTTGGTGATCAGACTTTATTTATAAATACTGCCAGTGCTTTTAAATCCCCTCAAGACTGCCACTCTCTCTGAAGATTTCGCTGGGTGCCAGCGGTGACCCATCTTCCTAGGAGAGATCTGCTGAGCTGGTTTGCATCATTTTCTTCCCTGTCACCCATGTTAGTCATTTCATTAACAAGCAGGTTGCTCTGCAGTGTCTCACCAGGTGCAATGCCTCTCAATTGTCTAGAAGCTTTGAGTACCTATTTTGAATCACCTTGTGATTTAAAAGTCTCCTGCCGTTTCTGACCTGTAGTTTCCCCCTTTTTTCTTTTTGTATGTAGTTATTGTCTTTATTTCAGTTTCCTCTATCAGGTTGCTTTGCAGACATTTCTTTCCAGTTCTGCTCCATGCTTTCTCTCTAGAACTTCACCTTTAACTCAGGCCTCTGTTCTGCTTTTGCTTGCAGATTATCTATCTTAGCTGTGAAACTTTCATGGGCTGAGATAGCTTTCTCAATATATAAATATCCATTTAGGAAATTACCAGGTTTTCACCTGTTCTTTTTTACTCTGGTGTTAAAATTCCATTTACCAAAACCAGTAGAAAGATAAAAAAACTTAAGGTGTAGCTAAAATTTGATCATCCTCTTTATCACATCATGGTTACAATTCAATTAAATTTTTTATAACATTATTTTAGTCTTATCAGAGATAATTTGCTTTCTAGTAAATACTTTGGGCTATATTGATTTGCATAGGACTGTCCAGATTTTTCCATTTTGACTTTTCAAGTTTTGTTTCTCACAGATTTGAGATGAGAGTTGTTTTCTCCTGAGAATAATCAAATCTTGTCACACCTCGATAAGACACAGATAGTTTCTCAGCTTTTTGAAGAGCGCTGAGAACCTTTCACAATTTTTCTTTCCATGGCTTAATAGAAAACATAGACAATGCAGTTTCACTGGAGAATTTATTAAGGGAAAAAAAACCCCACACAAACAAAAATGTCAAGAGCCTCTTATTGTACCTAAAAGGAAAAAAAAATAGATAGGGAGACTTATGTATCTTACTGTATTGATGTTATATATATGATATAGATGATGCTATCACTAGAAAGAGCAATACCAATTAAATCCTCGAGCAGTGATCCTCCAAGGAACAGCACCCACACTGCCTCTAAAGGGAAATCTAGAGAGGCTCAAAGGTTCTTGCAGGATTTGTTGTGGGATTACCTATTTGAATTCTTTGCAGGGAAACCAGAAGAAGCCAATGTCAAACTGAATGAGAACATCTCTCTTTGTGGTATTGTTCTTTCAAAGTTTTGACTTGTATTTTTGCACCGTGATGTCATAAGCGCAGTGCAAGAAACTGTAAAAAAACAAAAACCAAAAAAAAAAACCAGACCAAGGGGAAATACTGCCCTTTGTAACCTGTCTCATCCCAAAAGCTGATTTGCTTTGCTGTAGAACTGTTATTTCCTCCTGCTTTCTCGTATCAAGCTACAATTCTCTGTTGTTTACAGCTCTTCCTACCAAACCACCTCAGCCCCCAGACCAGTTGATGTCCCTGCCACCCCCTCCCCAGCCTAACCCTTTCTCCATTTTCTTTCTCTCCTCGCTCCCCACCCCCCCGGGGGCT
>NW_009649712.1:474264-485092 GCF_000708025.1 Charadrius vociferus
CTGCTTCCCAGCCTACCCGTCCGCGGGAGGTAATGCCCCTTCCTGAAGCCCTCCTGTCCTGCAGAGGTGCCTGCCAGTCCCCTGCGTCCGGGGGGTGGACCAAACGCCAGTGCTTTATAGGTGCCTTTGTCCCGGTCCGAATAGGGATGTTTCTGGCCCTACCAGCCCTCTGCTGTGTCTGCAGCCCACCTGACGACTCAACACAACCGTATGCACGTATGCATGGCTAAAGAGGAGTACTGCCTTTCCATCTTGTTTTCACCATTACACATACCTTTGAGGTTTTTTTTCCCCATAGCTGTTGTGAGGAACAGTTTTAGAGCAGGGGTCGGCTTAGAGTGGTAGAGGAGAGATACAGTACCTTCGTACCTTCCCGTGCTAAGTGTCATCACTTTGCTTGTGGCTGTACAAAAAGAAAAAGCACCTTGCATAAGTGAACCTCCAGCACTGGCCTAGGTAGTTCTTGTCTTCTTTCTTCTAAAGATGAACAGTGCTAAAAATCTCCTATCTTCTCTGTTACCTCACCTCTTAGGAAGCATCTTTGTCCTTTAAGTACTTGAGTGTATTTTTGGCAGCATATTAATACGTGAATCTGAAATGACTGTGAATCTGGAATGTGTAAGTTGATGCTCTAGTAAGAATTGGATCAAATTTCAAGCACCTTATTTGTAAAGCAGACTGGGAATTTGTCAATCCCAAAAGTAAAACTTGTAATGAATTGTATAATACTCTGCTACTATTTAAAAAAAAAAAAAAACAAACCAAAAAAAACACACAAAGAAAAAAAACCCAGCAAAATTCACAAAACGTCCTTTTTTCATACTGTATCGTGTTACAGATAGCTGTTGTCTCCATGACAGATTTTTTTTTTTTGAACAGCTATTTCAAACAGCAGTTAAGTTTAACGTGCTAAGTTTGGGATCCTGACACTCGGAGGGTAGTGGAAGAAGGGAGATAATATAGCTAGTCTAGATATTGCTTCTTGGACAGAGAGAGATGCTGCTTGAAATTATCAGGGAATTTTGACGATCTTGCTTCTAAAGCAGCAGCAATCTTGCTGTCACGTACCAAGAGGTTTTACACAATGGTAATACTGTTTTGAGGATGTTAGTATGTAAATCAATAGAGAAACATACTTACATTTTAATTAATTAGGTTTTAAATTTATCATTCTCATGAGTGGTTGTTGGACATAGTGCAGGGAAATCTGGGGAAGGTTGTTTATTTGCAAGATTTTAATTGCATTCAATAATGGCTATGAAGTTAATTTTTTTTTTTTTTTACTGGGAACTTAGGTTCTGAGGCACACTTGTATGCCAGTTAATAGAATCTGAAGAAATAATTGCCGTGATGGGCATATTCTATATACTTACAGGTCCACATGGTTTGTTTATTGCTCTAGGGAAGAACCTGGAATCACATGCAGCAGGTCTTACGCATTATTATATTGCATGGGAAAACTCTTTCCTTTAGTATGCTAATAGATTACAGACTGGACTGGTCTGCCAACATCCCCTATGTCTTTTAGTTTGTGTACGTGATAGTGGCTCTTTTACCAAGAACTTGTGCGTTCCCATCAACGCTGTATCAGTCTGCTATTTTGGGAGGCAAACGGCCAAAGCCTCTTCCTCTAAAATTGTCACATATCTAAAATAGCAGCAGAAAATTTTTTCATTTATTGTTCTTGTGACTGCATCATCTCTATCTGTAGCTGTTGTGGGATTTTCTGTGGGTTTTTGTTTGGTTGGGGTTTTTCAAATGAAGTTTATGCCCTTGTCACCTACCCTAAACTAAAAGCATAATATCTAGTAGGAATTTGGGGATTCAAATAGTTACCATATACAGGCTCTCAAAGAGATTGCACTTCATTTACAGCATGTTTTGAAAGTGTATCCGGGGAGCAAAAACTTCTGAACTTTTATAGCATCACAAGGTGTTTGATAGAAATAAGAAATACTTTATTGACTTGATACGATGGTGTTTCACTGGAGTTGTAGTTCATATGCCTCATGACCCTGTCTTGAATGTTGCTGTGAGCTCAGTCTGTAAAAGAGAATGAGACTAGGAGTTGGTAGAAATACAGTTTCCATGACATAACAGCATTTTAGTCTGAATATTTTGGAATCATGTCAAAAGATTTTGGCTTGAGAGTATTTAAGGTGGGGGGTTTTGTTGTGGTGTTTTAACAAGTATGCATTTTCCTGAGAAAAACATGTTTTCTGCTCCTCCCACCCCCCAAGTCCTTTGTCAACCATCTCCTTCCCCACAAATTTTGGGAGTAAGTACTCAAAAAAAATTTTTATTACCAGCCACAATAGAAGACAATTATAGATGTCCATATGCATCCTCTTTACTTGTTTCTTTTCTAGGCATGTACTTCAGTTGTAGACACTGAACTGTCTTGTATTGTACAGACATATCTAGAAAAGTATCTGAATTGTTTTCATATTTTATCATATAAGTTTTTGTATCCTGTTGAAAGGGAGCATTCTTTTAGGTTTCGGTAATTAAAGGAATTGTTGCATGTGTTTGGTAGTTGTATTTGGTATATCAAATCTTATTTTGTCTTAAATGTGTTTTATAAACTCGGCCTTTATAATTAAAACAATTTAATTACTGTTATTACTTTCATTATTGTCATCTTGCAAAGTAAATCTTAGTCATAAAGTTTCTGTGCTGGTAAAGGAAAATTCTCCCTGGTTTTGCTATGTTTCAGTTTGGTATTTGTGCATGCTTGCTCTTTTTCTCTAGATGCTACAGAGATATGTGGTTTTGTACAACAAAGGTGAAAACTGTATAGTTTTGTGATAAAAGTAATGAAGACTTGCTTTCAGTATGCTTTTGTGCGCGTTTAAGTTTCTAAAATGATCGCTAAAGATTTTGTTTGCTCTTTAAATGACAGAGGCGGAGGGATAAGGGAGAGGCTGGTCCAAGGGTCAGGGTAATAGCCTAGGACTTGGACTTGAACTGGCAGTTTCCTTCTGCCAGATTTTGCGTGTATTGTTGGGCAAATCACCTTTGTCCTCTAGCTGTAAATTGGGTTTCATAGTACTATTCAACTTTGTAGGAACGTTGTGAGAATAGAGATACTGAAGCAATTGAAGAGAGGTGTGGAAGTTTCTGAAATGGGAAACTATTTTGTTCTGCATCTCCTGTACTTTGCTGACGTCTTGCTTCCCGGTACTTGGTAGGTGGTGCCCTAACTTTTACTGTATGGACTCTTGTTCAGTAGTATGGGAGAAGAGGAAGGACTACATCAAACACAATTACTGGTATGTATTTTTGTTGTTGTTGTTGTTTATTAAATGAAACTAACCTAGTATTTTGTGCAGTGTCAGGAACAGGGTGACAAAGAACTGTTTTTATGATGTAAGATACTAATTGGAAGTGTTATAGAAAGAAAATCCAGTGAATGCTGTGAAAAGTTTACCTTTAAGAATCTATAAACATTTTTTTCCTCTGTTTCTACACACCCGTGTGTGTGTGATGTATTAAGATTTTCAAGTTTTCAGCTGTGTTCTGTTCTTCTGTTGATGTGCCTTAGAATAGTAGATACATGAAAACCAGGGTAACGTTCAATTGAAGTTTTAATTATTCTTCTCAAGAATATAAGTTGAAATAAAAGAAGCTTCAAACTGTGCACAGAGTGTTTAATGTTTGATGACGTAATCATACGTGGTTGATTAGTAGTCCCAAAAGATGTCTCCGGAGGTCAAGTTTCACATGGGAGGTGTGTCTTTAGAAATTACTGTACATACAACTTGGTAGGAAAAATTAAATGGGATATCCTCCAATAGGAAGTTGCAAGAATATCTAAAAATCTAGAAAAGGCCCTATCAAGCAAAACCTGAGAATAATGCAAATATGTTAGGTTATAGGAGAAAATTTTAAAAGAAACTTCCAAACCATTTAATGTATTGTTAATCCATAGATAGCTTTTAAGAAGTTTATTGAAAGTGACTGTAAGAATAAGTTCATATATTCTAGTCTCTACATATTATGATTTCTGTATACTGTAATTTCTAAAGAGTTTTGTACCTTCAATGGAAAGAACTCTTCAACAGCAGATCCAAAAAAGGTGATTATTTCATGGCTATATACGGCAGTGTAAGAAGTATTGTACAGAGCCAGACCAAATGTTTATCTAGCTACTGTGCTATCCCCAGCTTTTCAGGGTAGATAATTATGTAATGTATTTTCAAAAGAACAACGTTGTTTCACTTTGGTGGAATTTTATTGACTCTGAAAAAGCTGAGAGTGGGAGCTCTGTGAAAATGTGTGGAGCATACCTTAGCAACCAGAAAAGCAAGGCAGAGGTTAGGGCTTACCAAGGGGAATGGAAAATAATATAGAAAGACACTGTGATAGTATTTTGGTTTTATCAGCTCTTATTTGAAAAACTTTGTTTTGCTTGGGTTACTGTATTTAAAAACTGCGCAAATGTTGGGTAAACAGGAATTCTAAGGACAGAAAACCTAAGGGATGTGACAAAGGTGCATAAATGTAAAGATCAGGTACTAGCTTTCATTTGCAGCCTAATTTTTCTAAGATTAAAAGAAGTGGCATCTACTGCATTTAAAAAAAAACAAAACAAAACAAACAAAAACAAACAAACAAACAAAAAAACCCACCCCAACCCAAAACAGTTACTTTGTATTTCAAGAGATCAGCTGCAATATTTGCGTGGGGCACTGTTGTCAAAATTGGTTCAATTCAGAATAAGATCTGGAGGCTACTGCTTGAAAGTCATACCTTGGAAAATTCAGCAAATGATTTCTAGATATAAATAACGAGAAGCCTAGTTGCACCCCACCTAATTTTAGCTGGTGAACCTAAACTAGGAATACGGGAATTTTGCTTTCTTATAGTCAACTGAGAAAGAAGTACAGAAGCCCATACAGCAGAGGACTGTGCCTATCCTTATTGGACTTGCATGACTCATATTGGAATTACACAGTTCATTGACTCACCTGAGTAAGGGAACTGAAAGGATTGTTTTATGCACCTCGGTTGAATGTCTCCAAATCTAGATGTTATTCTCTCTGTAGATAAAATAAGCTAACCTTTTCAAGTATGCTGCCCATGGTATTTTTTTTCATGTTACTCTGTTAGGCATGTTGATGTTCTGGAGGGGTCAAATCTTTTAAAGATGGTGTGCCAGGTTGTATTTTTATTTCCAAAATTAGAGGTTAAGCATGCCAGTAGAAACTCGGGAGGAGCGAGGAGAAACTGCCTCTCCAATAGGTGAAATACAGCTGTTGAGATGTTTGCTTCTGTGCGAAGCAGCGGCTTCTGACTTCCATCAAGTGTGGAACTTAATGGGAGACAGGAGCTGGGAGCTTCTGCCTCTCTCCAATGCCATGCCTTGTGGACCTGCTCACCCCTGGTTCCCGAGTGCCGTCTTTGGGACCAAGTCCGTATGTTCCTGACCCCTGTTGTACCACACTGGCCATTCTATAACCTGGTATGACAATTCTGATGTTTCTATCTTAAAAGAATTTGCTGTTAAAATTTAAGTTTTTATGTTTTAGTTTTTAGTATTTTTTTCACCTCCTTCTTGAGCTGTTTATGTTGTACAAGAATTTTCTGTTTGCTTTTAACAGGACACAATGTTTGTGCGAGGATTAAAGAGAAAATGTTTTGATGGTGAAGAAGATATTGAAGGAACTCTGGCTGGTATTAAGGCTATTCCTTCATATAATCTTCAGCGGCAGTCACTTTTAGATATGTCCTTGGTTAAACTTCAGCTGTGTCACATGCTGGTTGAACCTAACCTTTGTCGCTCGGTACTTATAGCCAACACGGTACGGCAGATCCAAGAGGAAATGACTCAGGATGGGACTTGGCAGATGATAAATACACAGAGTACGGGGCAGGCATCCCTGGATCGTCTTGTTTCAACAGACATCCTCTGTCGCTCATCTAGAGAACAAGCTGAGGGAAAGCATGTTCCAGGTTATAGTACTTTCAATAAAGACTTTGAGGGTGACCAGGCACAAGATAGTTCAGAGACTATGTCAACAGCCTCTTCAGTGCAAGCTCCAAGAAACCTGCAGAGCAATGTGTGGGAAATGGAGAATCCACAAGAAAATAAAGGAAACTTTCAAAAATCCTTAGATCAAATATTTGAGACACTGGAGAATAAAAGTCCTAATTCGGTTGAAGATCTATTTTCAGAAGTAGACAATTCTTACTACGATCTTGATACTATGTTAACAGGCATGATGAACAACACAAAAATGGGACACTGTGATGGGCTTGAAACGTTTTCTTCTCCAACAACTGCAACTTCTAACTCCAATTGTAAATCTGATCTTAATGAGCTTGATCATATTGTAGAAATCCTTGTTGAATCCTGAAACTCCTTGTGCAGGAGATAAAGATCTGTTAATTGGGAAAAAAAGACTCAAGAAAGCTATTTCCACAGTTTTTTCTGTCAAATCTGCACGTGTATTTTACAAGTATCTATATATTATATAGATATATATATTAAAAAAGCACTTCATATTGCAAAATAGTGTTAACTCTTAAAGTTAACCTGCAACTTGTAGTGTAATAATCCAATTTATTGTCCATTGAACTGTAAGTATATACGGTAAATGTTTTTAAGTTTGGGGTCCAAGGCTCTTGAAATTGGGTTCCTTTTACCAATTTGTTCTAGCCTTTGATGGAGGATATGCTCAGTGAGAGGGAGTCTCTCATCTTTTTCTTATACTTCTGCCAGTAAAAATGGTAATAAACATAGAGACAAGTTGGATAACTGGTTTTCTATTTTCCTCCAGTTTCCACTTTGTTAACACCACATAACTCCTACCATACCTGCTGCTTCCGTTCTAAGTCGCTACATGGCTCTTAAAGAGCAGTATGCAATAGTTCCTGTTATGCTAGCTAGCTTATTCTGGTTTTTGCTACAATTTTTACTTCAAAAAATAGTTTTAAAGTGTTTATTGGTGTTTAGATTTTTCCAGGTATTTTCCTAAAATATATTTTTACTACAGATGTGATGTCAGCTGCTAACTTAGTAACTTTTGATCGTATCTGCAGTTGATGTATTTTTTGAAAGATTTTCAAAGGGATGTTTTTTTACCGTGAGCTACCCAATGTAGTTCAGTAAAGTGTATGTAAATGTAAATATCTGATTTTATACTTTACATTAAAATGTAAAAGCTGTTTTCATGATTCTGTTTTATAGAGTAGTACTTTACTAAATTGAGAATTGTACAATTATTCTTTTCATACCCCATGTACTTGAGTATCATTAGAGGAAGAGCTTTGATCCAACTAGTACAATTACATTTAATTCATTTCAAAGCATATTTTTTGTTAACTACAAACCTAAATTGCATAGGTTTTTATTTATATGTATTTATATGTAAATGTCATCAAGTGAATTGTTTATCACTGAAGCCTACCATCAAATATTTGTTTATATGGGATAACTATCTTGCACTAATTGCTACAAAAAGTGTTATTAGCGGCCTTTAAATCTCCACTGGTATGTCACGATGTCTTGTCATAATTAATATGCTCCACTCTTACCAAGGGTTTCCTCTTGGCTTTTCTTAATAACAAAAGATAATACAAAATGGGATGGTGTTCTTTTCTTCAAGTACTCACATTCATTTTAAAGTGTATATAATTAGGTTTATTCCTATGAGACTTTCAGGGGAAAGGGATAGATCAAGTGCAGGATATGACTTTGTTATAAAATGACAAATGTTTACTTTCACAAGCTGGTCCTGGGGAAGAAACCTGAACTAGCAGGGAGGTAGAGAAGGGGGGAAAGATTGATTTGTTCCTGGAATGTGTTCGCATTGGTTGAGCCAGGGGAAGACACCTACCAGTAACTCAGTTATTTTCTGTAGACCTGAACCAAGCAAGTTGCTGAACATGAAGAGAGTACATTTCTGTGTCTGACAAGACTCGGCCTTCCCGCAAGTGACCTTACCTACTACACACTATCCTTTTCAGATTCTCAAACCCTTAAAAAGGGGAGCGTCGGGGCAGGGGGTGTTAAGGACATTCCAGCGTCACCCCCACAAACAGAGACCACTGAGCTTATGATTTCAACAAGTGCTTTAGAAGCATTTGGTTTGGAGAAAAATGGCATCACTTTGCTGAGTTTTTCAAACTTGATAGTTGAAGGCATATTAACTCAGTCGCCTGAAACCATGCAGGTGGTGTAAGTCTTTACTGAATTTGAAAATGGCTTTTGTATTAAACTTGGACATGAGATAATCCATAGTTACTGTAGTAATTAAACATGGCTTCCTCAAAGCTTGCTTAATAACTGTATTAAATTATGAAATACCATGTGGAGACTTGCAAGTTCAGCCCATATAATACAGCTGGACCGAAGAAACAAGCCAATACTACATGCCTTAATAGAGATATCACTCACAACTTAAAGGTGTTGCAGTAGTGTGTTCTGCTTCAGGAGGATACAAATATTGATGTGAGGTGTCATATCTCACAGTGAGAGAACAGTGTTTTATTTGGCAGTGTTTGTCACAGTATCAGAGATTCCTTCAGAATTACAAATCTGCAGGAAACTTTTCTTGATGCTTTTCTGCGTGTGAATAGATCCACTGAATTGGACAGAAGATGCCCTCAGGTAAAGCAGAAAGCCAGGCAGTTTCAAAGTTTTATAAAGGGAACGTTAGCATTGAGTTGAATAAATATCTTCTGTCCCTCTGGGAAAGTTCCCCAAAACTGCTATGAACTGTGGTTCAAAACCCGCAGGCTTGAATGACTGTGGGTCTTCCCCTCTGGTTCCCTCCCCGTCCTCCATTTTCATTAAATGAGCAGTTGCACGTTAAGATATTTGAAAAGATGCTCTCCCCCGCTTCCTTAGTATGCATCAGTCTCCATGTTACAGGTAGGAATTAGTATCATTTGTTCATAACTCTTAAACTGTATATGTCAAATGTACATGTGTGTATATATATCTCTATATATCTATACCTTACTGTACGAAGCATCTAGCTGGGTGCATTCCTTTACTGAGGAAGCTGTGCCTAGTTAGAGCAATTGGCAGAGACTACTTGGTTTAATGGGAAAGGTAATAGGTAAGTATGCATTTATGCAGTTAAGCATTTAAACAGAAATATATATCCTGTTTTATTATGTTCTTAAAACATATGCCAAATCTTATGTGCTTTTACATGCCTGGTATCTTGGCTCAAGTCTTCAGCAGGTATAAGAATTCATATTGCTGAAACTTGCACAATCACTGTGCAGAACTGATGTGTGCTTAGAGCTGGTCTGACATTGCAAGGACCAGTCAGTGTAAAATCAGCTTGTCTCCCGACTGCTTTATTGGTGTGTCTCAGTCTAATTCAACTGCTCGTTCTGGGTGGCTTCACTTCTGTTCGGGGACGGGGGGGGGAAGGTGCCTGTAAGATGGTGAATTTTAAACTTATTTATGTTGTGAATCGTTACTACAAGCAGCGAGACATGATACTTGCTGGTGGTGATTTTCTTAATTTCTACGCATAAATGGGAAATAATTTAACCTCTGTTAAATTAGAAAAGGCTTCTGTAACATTTTGCTACCACTTCTAGCAGCCTTTTTTCTTTTATATGCTGCTAGGGAAAAGAGTCATGAAACTTGCACGGCAGTCAACGCCGTGTCTGAAACAAGGCTGTTGGTCTGAATGACCTAACTCTGCTGTAGACTTGCACAAAAGAAAGTACTTCTAAGCAAAACAGCTAATGTCAAATCTGCTTCCTTCTCAGGTAACCTTGAATATCTCTCCCCTTCTTCCTCTGTGCCTTAGGTTTTATTTCTCCTTATCCCTTGCAAGAAAATCCAGAACGCTCGGAGCTTCTGGAGCTCGGCCACTCAGCCAAGGCAGAAGTGCGAGGATCCAGGCTGAGTTAACGACGCCTTCTGCGCGTGAAAGCTTGGCTGTTAGGCGCTTCCCTGTTTCTTTGGTGTTTTCTGGGTTTTTTAATCCCCTCTCTCTTCCGCAGCTCCAAGTTTACCTAGCAAAAGACATGCCTGTCTCTGTGAATGTAGCTGTATTTGTCTAAAGGACAAATCTGGCAAACAAAGAGGGAATCGATTCTTTGGATGAAAAGCACCTTTCTGGGAGGCCTGAGAGGCACAGCAGTGAGGGGTTTCAGCCTCGAGCAGGTTAGGGATGCACATGCAAGTCTTCACACTCACCGGGAATTACCTGTATTCAAAGCTGCTCTTAGACGGTTTTTGAAGTCTCGGGTATGTCTGGACTGCTTTAGTAGGCATTTAGGAAGCATTATTGTAAATTGACTGATAGTATAGTTTCATATTGTAATTATCAGACCATTATGGATGTCTTGTGCCTCAGAATATTGATTTTGGTGTATGACTGCTTTACAGTTCTGCAACTTATTCCATATTCCCATATAACTAAAAATAATCTGTCAAAAGCTAGGATGAAAAGAATATCCATTTATTTGCTGACGTCTAGGATAAGACAAAAATCTTTTCAAAACTGACTTCTGTTCAAAGCGAAAGTGTGTTTACGTCTCAGGCCTAGGATGTATAGTCCCTTATGCAAAAAACCCCATGACTGATCATGACAAATGTTGATTGCTCATCAGCTCTTAAATGAGTGTGATTTCACACTATGTGACTAATACTAAAAGTACAAAACCACCAAGTTGCCAAGAAATAAAACAGCCATCTTAGGAAAATATGTATTTTTGTCAATTTGGCTTGTTCAACTATAAGTTTTCACAAGGATTGTCTAAACTCCTTTTGGTATCTCTTGCAAAGTTGACAGTTAAAATACATTTTCCTATTTTTTCAAGGAAGTTCTTCAAAGAGATGAAATCCTGCTGA
>NW_009649712.1:485113-489258 GCF_000708025.1 Charadrius vociferus
CAGGAAAGAGATTTACTTCAGATGTCTAGTGACTTGACTGCTTTTTTATAAAAAAAAAAAGCCAGTGAAAAATATTAAAATTTCATTATCCGACATGATTTTCATAAGTTTGTATGGTAGCTTTAAAAAAAAACCCAAAAAAACAATTACTCCTTTGCTTAACCAAGATTCCCCCAAAATGAGTGTTTTATGACCTAAAGAATTATTGTGGTAATGTTGATGCACAACCAACATGTCCACAGGAAAATATAAAGCTAGAGGCAACTTTCCATTACAGGGAAAACATTCAGTAATTTCAACTGTCATCTTTTTAGGGAAGAATAATTGAAGTTACAGGTGGTTACAGGACTTTTTGCAAAAACAGAATTTAAAAGAAATTGTATCCACATGTCTGCCGTATTTGGAAGTCCCCTAGGAGCACGTGGGAAGTGGCAAGTAAGTATTGCAATAGTAAATGTTACAACAAAGGAACAGCGTATCGTCTTTTTCCTGTGCCAGTTCCAGACGAGTTTTGGAGATCAAGAAAATATAGTGTAACTTCAACCTTGGGATGTGCAAGCTTCCAAAACAAGACTTGTTAAGGAAGAGCAGGTTATGTCACTAAAAGAAACAACAAACAAACAAACAACAAAGCCAACCACCCACCAGAAGTGTTTAATAAAAAAAACCCCCGAACTTATAACAAATTCACTTTTCTGTGTTTGAGATCATTACTGAGAGAAATGTTAGGTATGGCAAGTACTGGGTGTTGGGTTGGTTTTTGTGTCCAGTGAGCTGACTAAAGTTTAAGATAAAATTGTTGAATGGCTATTTGTTTTCATTGAAGCCCAGTAATGTGGTTTGCTTTTGTGTGTGGTTTGTTTCAAAGGTATGGGGGAAAAGCGTTTTCTTGTAAATTGTGATTCTTTTGACAAAATAGAATAATGGCTTATTTAGTAGTCTGATAAATACTTAATACTGTTGTTTTTTGTTTTTTTTTTTTTAAATTACCATCTTGAGTCATGGCTTTTTTTAAAAAACAAACAAACAAACAAACTTGAGTATGTGTAGGATTAGTTAGTAGTTCACAGAGGCTTTACCACCAAAAAGAGGTAGTAACACTAACCAAGGCTTGATGCAGTAGGCACTACCCTTTCTCCCTTTCCTGTGGAACTGTGGCATATGTGATCATTCTATCATTCAGCTTCAGAATAGCTAATTAATTTCAACCAAATCTGGCAAATCTCCAAGAGTGGCTACATTTTTAGATTATTTTTTTTTTTTAAGTGTGCAGGTGAAAGAGAAGAATGGAGAAGAAAACTGCATTCTGTACTGATATCCAGTAATCCAGATAAGGGAGAGACATTTATACGTTTCCAGGCATGAGACCAACTTCAATTAGAGCTTGTACCTTAGACACAGGGGCAATTAAGCACAGGCATAAATTCATAGGAAAGCAGTCTTCATTAGTTCCTGTGTTCCTGCAACTGTGCTTTGGAATACGTGCCCAGTAGGAAGGTAAGTAGAAGCAGAAGACCTCCAGTAACCCTTTCAGATGAGTTTATATAGAGAGACCCTGATTGGTTTTGGGGTTGGGTTTTTTTTTCTGGTTCATGTGAGATTTGCTGCAAAAGCAAAAATGCTGCTCATGAGAATGGTGCCCTGGCCTGCTGCAGTGAGTACAGTCATACTGAAAGACCATGTTTAAATCATAAAAAAAAAAAATCACATTAAGTCCTCTATTTGCCTTGAGGTTAGTTTAAGGCAAAGTGGGAGAGCAATAAAGACTCTGGAACATGACCTCATTTGAGAAAATACGAGCCTTTTAAAGAAAGTTTGTCAAGAAAGACCTTATATGTGAGCTCAGACCTCTGAATTCTTAAGCCTGTGAGACAAACACTGCTCTTCCAGCTTAAGGTATGAGTTACACAGGGCATAAACATCGCTAAGCTGAACTAGGTTCCAGTTCTCTTATATGAATCCTACTGTTGACGCTTGACACAAGCAAAAAAGTGACAAAAACCTGTGCAAATAATCAGTTTATTTTGTGTAATTTCTGTTAACTTCTCCAAATGTTAGGCCATAAATCCAATGCATATATTTAAACAACTCCATGTTAATTTTTTTCGTAGATTTTGTCAGAGCATGTATGAAACAGAACCGACCTTTCTAGAAAGGCCTGCTGTAGAAACAAAACAAAAATTGGTTACAAAACAGCTGACCACGTTAGGTTAGTAACTCGGGAAAGCGCGGGGAAAGCAGGGTGATGGGTGTTGGGGGCTTTCTGAGGGGTCTGCTGGAGGGGAGGAGGACAGCAGGGTGGCGTGGGTATTGCATTAACTCGCTGTGCCTGTAAAGAAGGGTGAATTGTCCCCTATACCAGTGTTACGGGGTTGCCCAGAGAATGTGTAGTTTTGGCCAGTGGTGGTCAAAATCTAGAAAACCTAATTTTTGCTCAAGTTATTAAAACATTCGGGTGGTGCTGCTGGTGAGATTGCCACTTTCATGTGCTGCATTGGACATGATCCTTCCAGGTCTGTCCCTTCCGCACCAGCTACCTTCACACGCCTATCCTGCGTCTATTCCTTAGGGATAATCCCCAGCATATGGCAGGGGTCGGTCCCGGTGCAATACTCCTGGTTGTCCCTGGTTGACTTGAGCAGACGGAAGAATCCTCAACATCTTAGAGTTGCTCTTCCACTTAAGCCACAGTGCGTGGTGGGAAGGGAAAGGGGGCGGGGGGGAATATTGGGTCCGCTCCTCCCCTTCACGCTGCCACCAGTCCCCCGCTTAGACACCGTGCAGCAGATGGACCGTGGGGGCAGGGGTGTCACCCCTCAGCCATTCGGGGAGGCACCCTCCTCTCCGACACAGCCCCTGCAGCCTGTCAAAAAGGATTCATTAACACTTCTCGCGGCGGCAGCGCTCGCTCCCCGTCTGTGCTCCGTGACCCCCGGCAGCCAGGTCAGAGCACAGCTGTGGACCAGAAATGGGGGGCGGCGGAGCGGTGGCCTGGAGGGACGATCCCCTCGCCTCCAGCCATGGATCCTGCCGGGGTCACCTACGGCTTTTCTGTGCCACTCTGCCCTTCGTCCCTTCTGTAGGGTCAGGGGCCCTGCACGCTCCTACCCCTCCGCCAGAGCCACCAGGGCACACGGGGGTTATGATCTGCTGGGTCTGGGGGGGCGGGTGTGTGTCATAAAACCATCAGTTTTCTTTAGCTGAACAACCACAAAAAGCAACTGATCTTTCATCAAAGTTGCGGTTTATCTCTGCTGGACAACTGCAAAGTGTTCCTGTAGTATTTATTAGACCGACAGATAATCTGTGTGCGAGTTCGGTCTGCGCTCGCATTCAGCAGGGGAAGAACCTGCCCGTGCTAACGTGCTTCGTTTCTGCCCAGTTTGGCCGTCCGAGGGATTAACCTACACCCATCTCTGAGCAGCTTTTTGGGGGGTCACCCGCAGCAGGGCTCCGCAACGCCTCAAAAATCAATCTTGACAAATACTTGAATGTCGGATTTTGAAATCCGGTTTGCACAAACGCTTGTGCCAATATAACTGGATTACGCAAATGCCCGTGGAAAGCAAATAGAAGAGGTTTCAGAGTGGTCAAAACCACCTCATCTTTAAAAAAAAGGAAAAAAAAATGAAGTGAATATTAATGGAACGATTGTGCAATGTTTGATGTTGCTTTATCGCTGGTTGAGGGACGTGTGTGCCGTGTTTCCCAACCGCCCTGGAAGCGGGAGTTGTAGGAATGCTGCTGTACGGAGCCCTCCTACTGAAATTTGGCGATTTCGGTCAGAAACTGCGAGTTTAAACCCTAAAAAAAAAAATGAAGGAGTGGTCAAACCTTAACCTTTAAAAAAAAGGAAAAAAAAATGAAGTGAATATTAATGGAACGATTGTGCAATGTTTGATGTTGCTTTATCGCTGGTTGAGGGACGTGTGTGCCGTGTTTCCCAACCGCCCTGGAAGCGGGAGTTGTAGGAATGCTGCTGTACGGAGCCCTCCTACTGAAATTTGGCGATTTCGGTCAGAAACTGCGAGTTTAAACCCTAAAAAAAAAAATGAAGGTGGGGAGGACGGACGGACGACGACACGGGACGAACTTGGTGCCGGGCTTGGCTCAGGGCGGGCCGGTGGTTTCACGGCCTTCCCACC
>NW_009649712.1:490636-504960 GCF_000708025.1 Charadrius vociferus
TTACGGTGGTTTGTTTTTTTTTTTTTGTTTGTGTTTTTTTGTTTTTTGGGTTTTTTTTTTAATCACAGGTTTTGTTTGTCTGGGTAAACCTGCGTGTTAGGGTGAACTACGAGTAGGTGGGTAAGACTGGAGGAGCGTAAGCTCGGTCTCTCTTACGCATATCCTAAATTCATCTCCCTAATAGATGCAGTTAATTTCTGCCCTAGATAGGCCTGGAATTTTTCAAACTACGTTGGAACAGCTCATTTCCAAATCCAGTGGTGGAAGCCCTGTGCAGTAATTATTTTCTACTTTGTTCTTGATTCAGCTAAGATTCTTTAGTTGAGGTGGTTAACTGCAATAAGGAAAATACCATTAACATTGAAATTAGGGCTGTAATCTCACATTTCTCAAGTGACCCGTAAACAGGTACTAGGGAACTGCGAGGGAAGACAGTGAAAGAAAATGAAAGAAAAAATAGTCTTGCTGCACATAGTGATTTACAGCTACCATGTGTCTTCTATTTTTTTTTTTAACAGATTGTAAAAACTGAACATAGTAACCTTACCTCTGTACTTCTCCCTCACACTCATCCTGGTGTAAAATATTGTAGGGGAAAAATCATAACCTCAACAGTTAATTTTGCAGGAGTCCTTTAAAGTACATAACAAGGGAATTAAATTTGATAACTTCTTGGACTTCAGCTCCTTCTAGCAAAAGGTTGGACTTCTAAAATACAATTAAGAGTTAATTTTTATCAAATGCTTTTTGATTATTTTTTTTTTTAACTAAGGTGCTGAAGTCTAAAACTTTTCAGCTTTTCTAGGATTCTTTAATGCTGGAAAGACTTAAATTCTAAAACATTTGTTCTTTTATATTTATTGTGTAGAAAATGTAATGAATGTACACCTCCCCCTGTGACCTAACAAGTACACTTCAATAAAACTCGAGTGACCTTCTGAAGTCCTACTGTTTCAAAGCAAATAGGCTATGAATCTTCATTTGTCTTTTTTTTTTATTTTATTTTTGTATTTGCAAATAGTGTGGATCTCCTTATGATAGGAAGAAAATCAGCTTCTAGGAGGAGGAGGGAGATATTAACATGTTTATTGCTGTGGGTTAGATTTGTCATTCTTAGGTCACGGGAATTTTACTGCTGTTTTACTGCATCTTTACAGTTCCAAGATTCTGTAAACGGAGGAGCCCTTTGCTAGCATCAGGCTATGAGTTGCTATGTAAGATGAACTGTATTCGTTTACTTGTCCGTCTGTCTAAATGTAAGACTGCCTTTCACTATGTATTATTTTAAGATTTGTAATACAACGTATGGACTTGTGGTCCTTGATCGTGAAGGATGAGTACTGATCCTTGCTCTTGTGGCAAATTTGTGAAGTAATTGGTTTGCTGTAGTTGAGGGGCAGGTGTCTGTGTGTATGTATATTGTACACACAAACATGTTAAATACAGCCCAGACAGTAGGCTGTTAGCCTGTATAAGGGCTTTAATTCTTGGAATTAAAAAACTTTGATTCTTCAGGTGGAGTTGAGGCCTCAAGAGCATGGATCCTGCAGTTCCCTCCACATCTCCCAGCCTAGTCCATAGTTTACCATCACTGCAGCCTTTTCACATTTCCTAGAGTTTCCAGTGCCTTGATTTTGATCAAGATTCCATGATTTAATGCATGTGGTCTCTAGCCAAACTGCAGATGTTGCTTTATCAGGGTTTTGATGAAAATGATGCCACACTGAATATTATATGCAGTCAAAGGACATCCTGCCAGCTATATTGGTTTTGTCTATGCTGAAAATAAAGAAAGATAGGGAATTTAATAAAAATCTAACTCCCTTTGCAGCCTGTAAATGTTAGGGGATAATTCTGAAATGTAATTCTTTACAGTTCATGGTATTGTCTCTCCTGATGCCTGATTTCTGAGATGATTGCAACTGTAAATCGGTGTTCAGTAACCTGAAGAAGTATCAATGCAAGTTCTTATCCTAAAGCCTAACACGTAGAGGATCAGCGTTCTATTCTGTAGTATTCATTTATGAAAGGTAATTTCCACGTTTTATGTGTTCACAGGTGAAACTAGGTCCTCTTACTTCAGTGTATTCATGAACTTTAGGTTTTTTTATTCAGTTTAACTATTTTAGTAGGATTTAGCATAAATCATTTAAAAAGTTGTGTGCTTAATACTTCTGTTTTTAAAAAATTCACATAGTAATGTGAATACTCTGGTTTTTTGTTTTTGCTTTGGTTTTCCCCTTAAGTCACATCATCCTACCTCGGTGGATGGCTTGGCCTCTTGAATAGTTCAAGACTCTTGGATGACCACACTTTATGCAAAATCTGGAATCTTCCTGCCTGGACTCTTTTCTGTTTTCTAAGGGTAAGTACTTCTATGTTTTTATGAAATCATGTCTTATGTGAATAGCACATGTTCTGATAATCAGCTGTGGATGTTATTTTTGTGGGTTAGAATGGTAAACTGAAAAATAATTTTTAGAAGTGGGGTATGTATTTTAAAGTGAAGTGCTTCAGGCTTATGGAACTTTGGTTTGAATAGTCTGAATTTGCATTGCTTTTTTTTTTTCCTTTATAACAAGGAAGTACTACAATATAACAAATAATTTAATGTTACCTTAAGAGCCCATTTCTTGGAAATTTGTTAACTAAGACCTCAATCTTATAGTGAGGTCCACTGTTCATCTGCTGAAATTGAGTGTCACAGTTTTGTCTTGTGAGGAGAAGGCACGTTGGATACTGAAGAAAAGTTGTGTGCTAGTGGGTTAAAGAAAATTTAAAGTGACTTCTGATTTGGTTATTGAAAATTATTAGCCTAAATATCCCATACAGAGAGCTAGAGTAAATGCGTCATACTCTATCAGGAATTTTTTTTTTTATTGGTTGCTTTTACTGTTAATAGTTTTTCTGTTAAAGTATGGGCATGCTGATTTGATATAGTTAATAAGCTATAACTTTTGTTATTAATGTATCTTTATTTAGGTCACTGTAACCCTAAAATACCTGTCAGTGTTATGTAGTTGAATAGATCAGTATATGTGTGTTTGAAGTAAATAGATACTATAAAGAAACCAGATTAAGAGCTGTTCAGTTGATGAGAACAAACTGTGAAGAGGTGTATCATCATACCTGCAGTTCTGATGATCATTTCTGTCTCCAGTGAGATACTTTGGTGGAACCCCGGTGGTTTGGTTCTTGTTGTTTGGATTCCTTAATATGCTCATTTAGTTACAGTTTAGTGTTGCTATGGGAGTTTCTAATCTAGTAACTCTTGACCATGTGTTAGCTTTTGCTAACTATTGTTGATCCTTAGTTTAAATGATTCCAGGCCATTCTTCTGCTAAAAAAAAAAAAACCCACAACAAAAATCCACCCAAAATTCCTGAAGTCTAGTCTGCTAAACACTACACCTGTAAGCTTTATTTGTGAATACAGAGCTAAATACACAAGTGTGGAGGGCTAGAGGAAGGAGAAGAGTGACAGTGGTTTAGTTTGTTTTCTTTTAAGGATGGAAGTTTCTCTCTACCTAACACTGGTACTGCCTCAGCAGCTTTCTATATTAGCCCCTAGTGATAGATACCAGCTGCTGAGAATATGGTTCATTTACTGTCGTAAACAGCCTAGATCCACTTGTTTTGGCTTGTGGTAGGTACACATCCTAACAGAAGAGTTTCTTCTCCAGAGTAAAATATTGTGGCAGTTTGTAAAGCAAAGCTCTTATCAGTGCTTTATGAAATAAAGGACATCTTCCCAAGTTCCTTACTCCCATTTTAAGTGCAGGAATTTTCTAGACCCATTAGACAGAGCGTAAACAGGTTGTGTGTGTGGGGGGGGGTGGGGTGGGACTTTTAAATCAAGGTAAAATTTACTCCTGAGTGCTTTGTAAACATCATTGCAGCTCCTAAAATATTAGTGTATGATACATATTTATTCTCTGCTTCCACAAATAGTGAAGTGACAGTGGGAAGGTTATGAATTCCAGACTAATTCTGTGCTAGGCTCAGTATTCCTCTCATTCCTTTCCTCTACTTAATGAGTACTATTCAGCCTACTCTTATTTTCAAATTACTCCTGAGTGCTTTGTAAACATCATTGCAGCTCCTAAAATATTAGTGTATGATACATATTTATTCTCTGCTTCCACAAATAGTGAAGTGACAGTGGGAAGGTTATGAATTCCAGACTAATTCTGTGCTAGGCTCAGTATTCCTCTCATTCCTTTCCTCTACTTAATGAGTACTATTCAGCCTACTCTTATTTTCAAAATGTGGGAAAGGATGTTAGGTACATCCATAGGTGTGGGTGTTTTTTTTCCCCATATGGTTTGGTTTAGAGGGGAGTGTGTGTGTGTTGGAGTTTGTGGATATTTTTTTTTTTAAGTCTGAACAGTAGCATATCTTGTGTTCCAGTTGCTTTAGTAGTAACAGAGTTAGGTGTATTATAGGTCAGGATTTTGTGATCAAAAAGTTGACATTATTCTGCCTTCTTTGCGCAGCGATTTTCTGGTCATTTCTAACTCCTGTAAAGAGGTTGTTACATAGGAGTTTAGGTATGGGTGTAAGCTGGTAGGACTGCACTCCTCCCTGTATGCACACTTTTAGCCACTTGTGCCTTCTCCAGCAGTTACTCATCTTGGCTAAACTGGGGCAGGGCTGAGGGTGGGTGGGTGGAGAGGCAATGGACTTAAATAAGTTTTTGTGTATTTCAAAGTGTCTTCAGGTCCAAATTACTCTGGTGTTTTCTAAGGTGTTTAATCCTCCTTTCCTCGCTTCCTCTTAGTTTTTGCTAACAGCTAAGATGTGATGTTATGGGGATCTCCAACACTTGCTGAGGACACCAGATCAGAGACACTGTTCTGTGTAGTCTCACAGCTTACTGTGTTACGTAAGTCATGTTTAAGTGATCAGTGTTAAGTCCAGATGGGAGGAAAGGATTTATGCTGTGTCTGTTAACTGTACCTTCAGCCTTACCTTTTTCTTGTGCAGCTTTTTAGGTGTGGAATACTACTCAAGAGCCATTCCGCTACTTAATTAAAACTATTCATGAAGTTGTGTTGCCTAAGCTAAAATGTATGTTTGGTGGGGGAAAGGTTATCATTAAAAATAGTACGGGGCATACATCAAATAATTCTGGGAAATAACCGTAACTATAGGGATGTTTGTCTTCCTTCGTACTTCCTGCAGATAGATGTGCGCTTGTGAAATGTGTCTGTGGAAGAGAGGGGAGAGCAGAAAATCAGGTTTTCAGCTTCGGTCAGTCACTAACACAAATTTACAATCCAAAGAGACTTCTGTTTTTACTGTTACATGCTTTCTACAGTTACAAGCCAAAGGGGAGACTTTGAAAGGGAATTACCCAACTTACAATAGCAAGGAGTCTCTAATTTTGATTTTAATACTTAAGTTGCATTACTGAAAACTAGACAGGCAGCTTTCACTCATGAGGTGCTTAGACCAATTCAAATCTGATATTTCTGTCCCATGAGAAAAAGTAATTTATCACTTTGAAACAGTCTTAAGATGAAAAATGCAACACTGGCTGTATCAAAAGGATCAAGGAAGTCTGAATTTAGTAATTCCTAAAAAGAAAAGCCAGAAGGGACCACTATCAATGACCTGATTTTGACCTGCATAGTGCAGGCCAAGTACTTTATTGATGATCTTGCTATTTAAACATATTCTTTAATGGTAAATGAATAACTCCTGTGCAGTTGACTATAGTGCTCATTCTGTGCATGAAAAGTTTGAGTTCAGACAATACTAACTGTGGCAGTTGTGTTTTATATACTCATGTTTTTTTGAAGCTTTTCTCTACTGAAAAGTAAAGCTCTGTGTGGTTCTGAGTTCTAAACATTGTTTAACTCACTCTTAAAACCTTTTTTGGAAGGTGAGGAAGAGGAAATTAAGATGTAGTTTGCCCAGATAGAAGTAATTGAGGGTTTTCACATGCTGCATTCTTCTTTGTGACTGTTTCCAGCTGTACTTCCTAACCATGTGTCAGTGGCAGCTGCACTGCACTATCAGACCCTGTGACAGATGGAGCTGTGTTTTTCCTCTGAAATGGTGGCACGAGTCCTGTATTGTCCACAACATATCGCAATGTGAATTCTTCTTGGTAGCCTGGAATGTCTCTTCTGAGTAGCTGCACGCTCTGACCAGGCCCGTTTGTTTGGAATTCTGCATGGATTCGCCAGCCAGGGACGTGCTTCTTCCCTCTTAAGTTTTTTTGAACTCTGGTACGGTGTAGGATTACAGTGCGTGGATGCTTCTTCCCATCTTAGCAGGGAGGAGTTTCTGTGAAATGTCCTCCATGGAACTGGAAGAAACTGAGGAACATGCTGTCAGGGGCAGAATTTCTCCATACAGACTCCTTTGTAGTTCAGTGATGTGGATGGAGAGTTTGGCACTCCTGAACATTGAGTTCACTTTGCTTCTTTTTCTCTATATCTGCAAAATAATTTTAATTAAAAAAGCATTCTGCCATAAATGGCGTGTGGCTCAGTTTGCATTACAATAATGAGAGAAGATGAGAAAATGCCAGAAAAAAATTGACTTGTGGTGTTCCTCATTGTTCTTGTGTTTTTCATGACAAAAGATTCCGAAGTAGAGCATCTGAACTAAAAAAAAAAATAATTGGTTGTTGAACAACTACTTCAAGTTCAAGCGAAGGATGACTTACAGCTTGCTGCTTTTATTATTGAACAGCTATGTATAGACCTCACATCTGAAGTTGGCATAAACTTTAATTTTTGTTTGGTTTATTTACTTATAAATTACGGAGTTATCAGATTGGCACGTGTTACTTGATCCAGTTTTTTAAGATCCGAGTAGGTTCCTGGAATTAGGCTGGGGTAAGGAGAGTGCTGTCTCTAGACACTCTTTTGTATTTTAATATGCCCAAGTTGTGCTGCTTTGAACTGCCAACTGTGCAGCAGTCACTCAGTAATACAGGATTGTCTGGGCATGGTAGCGTGGATTTTTGCGTGGACTTCTGTTTGCTTTCCTTAGTACCAAAAATTGAAGAGTGGGGAGCACTGCACAATTAAAAAATGTGACCAACATCTGATATTGCAAAGTAATGTTATCGAAAGAGAGCATTTGACTGGTTTCTCAATATTGGGTTTGGGATGTGTATTAATATGCAATGTTACAAAAGGACAAATTACTTAGCAAATACAAAGTAGCTTGTTAAAGATATGACCCTGTCAGAAATTCTTATGCTAGAAAGTAAAGCAAAAGGCCTGATAAAATGTAGATTAGCTGGTAACAAAGGGGCTTTGTATCTTTTGTAGGTCAGCAGCTGAGTGTGTTTGACAAGAACTGAAATTTAATGTCTCCTGTAGCAACCGTGACACTAGTCATTTTTAAGTCCACTGTACCATGGTACTCGGGTTTTCATTAGCCTCTTCCAAATTTTTACGTAACCTCTGAAGTCTTATGGATCCTTGCAATTAAGCAAAAATCATACTAAGGCAGAATTTGTAAAATGTAAGATAGGAACGTCCTTGTGTATTAAAAAATAATCTTTGACATCTAGAGAGTGGGGACTCTGTTAAGTAGCAACATTTGAAGTTGGAGCAAATAATGTTTCTTGCACTTCATTTTTATAGTTCCGAGTGCTGTCATGCGCAAGCTTTGTTACATATTTTTAGATTGCTCCGGGACAAATTTTATGAAGGAAATTTGAGGAATGAAAAGGAGAGTGTCTGCATATATGAGCATGAAATATTTAGTCTAATTAAGACTAGTGTATGAATTTAAAAGTTAAACATTTCATTTTAAGTTGTTGTGGTATTACATATCCTCACATATGATAGTTTGCTTGCTCTTTAAGCTTGCTTACAGAATTTAAATACTACCCCGTTTTTGAAATGCTAGAAACTCCTATTTATACAATACAAATAGATGTCTCGTATTTTCCTGTGTGTCTAATGAAGTGTAAATATATATTTTTAAAAGCAGTAAATTGTCAAAGCCAAGTATTCTGAATGTATAAAATGTCAGAATTACTGTTCCCTGTGTGGTCTTAATTTTATTCTCTTGTGAGTGTGAATTTTGGTCTGCTTTAATTAGTGGAGTGAAAAACAGAAAAATAAACTAGTGTTCAGTGTATGGGAAGGATGGTGCTTAGTGGACGAATGTACATCAAAATGGCTATTTTTATTCATTACAGTAATGGTATGGGGTAATGCCTTAGGTAGTACACAACATTTAAATGCTACTTGAAAAGGACAGTTACTTTTATTGTGAGTTTTCTATGATTTGCAGACACTTAATTGTCTTCATGATGTGTTATGAGTTGGTAGATTTATATTCGTCTGACGTACGCACACACACAGTGCCCCCAAAAATACTTGTTATATTTGATGCCTGAACTTTGCATCCAGACTTCTGCTGATTTTGTTTGCAGTGGAGTACTCAGTACTGTGTGGTTCTGTTTGCTCTAAATGGGGTGCTGGAATGGGGGAGTGTGGGAAGATCACCTGGGTGAACAGGCACTCCACATCCAGACACCTTATGTTTTCTAAAGAGATTCTTCTGGTGCTGTGGCAGTTTAGCAGAAAACTTTGGAGTAAAACAGACTTACAAAGTAAAAAAAAAAAAAAAATAAAAATGTAGCACTGGTAAAATAACAAGGTGGGAAAGTGTTTTGTTGTTGCTTTTTTTAATATCAAAAGCGTTAGTAAACTGAACGATAGGCCAAACTACTACCTGTTACGTAAAAATGCATGCTTATGACAAATTTTATTTCACCCACCTATGTCCCTAGAAAAAAAAAAGTGGGTATGATTGAGAAGTCCTAAACTCCTTTACCAACTAACTGTGTTTTCCTGTGTGTCTTACTGAGAAGCATGCACCGCTTGCTTACTTTTTGTTCCTCCAGAGGAGCTGAGTGCTCCAGCAGCCTTGTCTGGGCAGATGGATGTAGCCATGGAGCCCTGCAGTGCTTCCTGCAAATCTGGAGAAATCCCAAAAGTAAAAGAGGCTTTATCGTGCTGCCATCTCCTTGTCCCCAAAAGTCTAGCAACAGGCTAGCAGCTGGCAGCTGCTGCAATCAGCTGAGCTGTTGCTGGCAATATCCAGTGCTCACATGAAAAGGAAGTTGGGAGGCCCTCTGCAGCGTGCAGGGTCTGGGTCACTGTGTGAAGGATCTGCCTGTAATCTGCCACTGGGTGTCTAATTGATGATTGCTTTTTTTTTTTAACTGTTTGGGAGTGAGGTGTCTATTCTGTGGAGACATCAAGATGTGTGTGTAATCAAGATTTTACCAGTGTTTCCTGTGCATGAAATACCTCTTTTCTGCGTTTATCCAAGTGGTTGCGTAGTGCTTGTTGTCCCTAATAAAACGCTTTGTATTTTTAATGGTAATTGCAAAGTATTTGTTTGGATCACATGTATTTAAGGTGTGCATGCATATGGATTTTTCTGTACCAGAGTGTTCCAGACCTACCATATTTCAATGCAACAGCAAACAAAACAGACTGAAAGCAATTAAATTCTATTTCTTTTCGTTACTTACTGAAATTGGTCACTTTTAATATGCTATTTGATAGCCTCCTGCTGGATGTCCTTAGCGTTAAGTCAGTAGCAGGTTGTGAAGCAGCAGCTGAGAGGAGTGATCTTCATTCTGTGAACTCTGTGACCCAACTGGTTTTCCTCTCACCGTTTAGCTAAACTACTAAGCTATGGAATGGATATAAGGATCCCATGGGAGGCCCTGTTGTTGGTCTATCTGCGTGGTTCAACTGTAGTAAAACAACTTTCAGTCACCAAAAAAGAGGGAGAAATGAATTCTATAGAGAGTTCTCGGAGACAACTGAGCAAGAAATGAAGAATACCTTAATGAGATAAAAATGAGCGTTGAAACTAGCTTTAAAATCTTAGCTACTTTACCTAGTAATGAAAATTAAAATGAAAATGTTGGAATATTTTTGTATAGCTCTTATGGTTTTTAGTATAACCATCTATTTTGTTTCATGTGGACATTCAGGTATTTCTCATTAATGAATTTTTGTATGCTATGTAATTTAAGTTGATAAAGGCTAAAAAGTTCACCTGTTAAAGTTTTTTAATTCATATTCTCATAGTAGAGTTAAAAATAAACCTTCAAACCAAAACTTGGAAGTATATAGATTCTTTTAAAAAAAAGTTACTATATTTTTCATGGGTTTGGTTTAAAAAAAAAAAGTTGTTGTGAAACAATAGAGCTGGAAAGTGCATCTTATAGATGAAAGCAGTATCTTGTGTAGGATTTTATTGCATCTTTCACTATTCTATGGCATTAGAGTCTAAGTTAACCAAGACATTGTATGCTATAGACTTTTCAAAAGCGTCTGTTGAGATCTTGGAGAAGCAGCGATAGTCTTGCACAAGGTTAATTCATAATTTCTGTCTTTCAGGTTCATGTTGGGGAGAGGTCTAAAACGCAAGCTGAGTGACTATGAGGAGAACATGGCTGGTCTCTCGAGTGCCTTTGATTCCAGTCGAAATCTGCCCTATCCGCTTAAGAGGCAGTTGGTGCTTAATATGTGCCTCACCAAGTTACAGACATACAAAATGCTGGTGGAACCGAACTTGCACCGCTCTGTCCTCATAGCCAACACAGTACGGCAAATTCAAGAGGAAATGAGACAAGAGAGTAATCAGCAGCCAATTAATGTCTGCCCTGGCATTACTCCTAGTTCTCAGAGCTACGCAGGGATGGAGTCATCTGGGATTTCTCTTCAGTTGCCTTCAGGTATTAGTCAGCAAGAGTCTAACTGTTGCGACTTGCGGTCTGCAGAAGACCCAATTGAAAATAGCCTGCTGATAGTTTCAGATGACGATATGTCATCTGCTATTTCATCTATTCTGAAGGATTTAGACTTTGTAGAAGATATAAGCCCACCTACTTGTCTGGTTCCTACAGGAGATGACCAGCCAAAGTTTTCAGAAAATGCCAGTCTAAAACTAGAAGATGATAGACAGGATTTGAAGGGAGCTGAATGCGTGTTTGGTTCCTTTGAGATTTCAAATTCGACTAGTTACTTGAAGGATTTGGCAATAGATGACATTTTTGAAGATATTGACACCTCAATGTATGATTCAGACTTTTGTTGCCCTCCACTAATGCCGCCCAGACCACCATCTCTTGCTACCGAAGAACCATTGAAAACCTTTCCATCTTGTAATTCTTCTTCAGCGGGCAACATTCAGATATGCAGAACAGATCTGAGTGAGTTGGACCACATCATGGAAATTCTCGTTGGATCCTGATACTTGTTTTACCCAAAGATACTTTTTAACTGCCACTTTCATCTGGTTTCAGGATAAAAGCCACTGGAAAAGTTGTAAAGAATTCTTTAAAAGACAAACTAAAAATAATTTGTCCGCAGCGGGATTTTTCTAAATAATTCCAAAATTTATAAACCAAAAAAGTGGCAGATTTTTTTTAAAAAGAAATATTTATTTATCAGAACTGTGCAATCATCTTTTTCCTTCCAGGGTGTATGTGGAACAATAGGCACATACCCTTATCACCCCTCATGCCTCTTTCAATAAACTTTTTAATGTGCAATTTTTAATTTGTCAGAAGAATTTACATGCAAAACAAATTTCATATGAGATGATCTTTTACAAAGCCTCCACTTTATTTTTAATATCAGAGTCTATGCCAAGTTGGCATATGTCAAGTTGCGTAGTTGGATTGCATGGATTGCAGATGCATTACTAGAGATGGGTATATTTTAAAAATGAGACACACTTTGCTTTCTTTTGGTCAGAAAAGCAGATCAAGACACTTGTCAACAAAGTCTTGCATTTTCTAAAGCATTCAGAACTATTTATTTTTGTAAATTTTATAGTCTTTCTACATTTTACTACGTTATTTCATCATAGTTCAAATATAATGGACTTCTAGTTGGATGTGTTTAGCACTACCTCTGAGCTGAAATGCTTTAACTCTTTCCAGTGCTTCGTCTAAGACTGCAGATCTTTTTGTTTCTATTTTTTCTGGGGCAAAGTACTTCTAACTCATTAAGCTGATCCTTTGACAGTGACCTAGCTGATTTGTGAAATCAAGGGTATTCAATGTTTAAAAACTTTTAAGTATTTACAAATGTAATTTATATGTAGATTGTGCAATTTAACATTTTTCTGTCAGTATTACGTGCTTAGATTTTGAATAATCTTGGCGTTCTTTAAATTAAAACTTACTATGTACAGGTAGCTTTTTAATCTGTTTTGGAAAACACTGTCCTTCAACCCTGCTTTCACTACAAAGTTTAAGATAATTTTTATGTGCAATATTATTTAAAAAGATGCATTTGTATACCTGGCATTGTGGAAAGCAGCGCTTCAAACTTAAAACTTCTAGCACCTTTGGAGGATACTCGAGAGCATCAACATTTCTGTATCCTTTAAGAGACAAAGTTGAGAACACTTCTTACTACACCAGTGCTTACTGCTTTGAATACTCCCGAAATGCTCATTGGTTTGTGGTGAGTCGGTGCTGGTGACCAAGTACCATCCTGCAGCTGGGTGAGAGCTCAGGGGTCTGACGGCTCAGATGCAGCGCGGGGGCCCGGGTGGGCTTTGGGAGCATCCTGATGGTCGCTGCTGCTGCGGGTTGTACTGGGGAAGGAGGGGCGGGTGCGTATGGCAGGTGTGTATACATGTATGTGTAAGCACACTCATTAAAGGAAGATGAGATTTGCAGTGGGAATTTTTTTTCCATGAGACAGTTCAGATACTGTGTTTCAGCTGGAACTGAGGTCTATATTGATCCTTGCTATCGTCTTCTGAACTACACACTTGCACATTAGTTTTTGGTTGCTTTTTTTTTTATTTTTTAATTATAAAACTTTTACTTTGTTCTTGAAAGCTGCAGCACCTGTCTTGTAAGAAAACTTGCAGTTGTAAAAGCTTTGCTTTGGTTTGTTGTTTTTGGGGGTTTGTTTTCTTTTTTTTGTTGTTCTGCTGAGACTTTTCATGAATGGGGGCATCGGCAGAGGAAAAAAAACGTTGCCTGTGTATTGCATCTCACAGAAGTTGAAATCCTGGCCCTTTTGAAGGGGCCAGGGTGTCACCTACTATCTCTAGTCTTAACTGATGCTGTGGCACACCTACCTTGTGCAGAGATCTTTTTTTTTTTTTTTTTTTTTTTTTTTTTTTTACTGTTACTGTTGTGGTTTACAGTTAGCTGCCGATACAATTTGGTATCCCAAACCAATGGAGAACCAGTTCAGGTCACATCCTCGCAGCCATCTGGGTTGTTTAGCAACCGAAGGGTATAAATGTATTTATATGCATATAATGTATTGATTCTAATATAAAACTTCTGATCTAAAGTATTTTGAATTGCTGGATAAAGGGATTTGTTTGAAGAGTGTATAAATAGTTCTTGAAGAGGTACAGCTTCAGAATGTACACAGATTGTGCATTGTGTATAGACTACTCTGGCTTTTCCTCAGCCTCTACTTTTGTATTAAAGATATGACTGAATAAATCCTTGAACTATTAAGGGCCTTCTGCACTGTGATGAAGCAGAGTTGTGGTTAAAAATGTCTTTAAATTCAGTGATGAGGAATAAAATAAAAAGACTGCATCTAATTTCTTTTTGCATTTGAAAATATGGAATGTTACTATGCAGTAAAGATATTTTGGTATGAAAATTGTATCATGTAGCAAATAGTGACCACTTAATAAATCCACTTGCTCACCTTGCAGCCCCTACAGAAACATATGAGAAGACAACTTGCTTTTCAGTATTTACATGCTGAAGTTTTTTGTATACTTCAGAAATAGATTACATTGTTGGTAGATGTTTTATCAACAATTCAAAATGCAATTTTTGTTTGAGTGCTTGCTACGAAGGTCTGTTTCTAATTGGTTGCTTGCATCACAGTGCCAAGACCACAAGCTGGTATGTAATGCAGTTCGGTTATGTATGGAATTATGTGCAAAGGGAAGTTTAATTTTTAAATATGCACAAACTAATTTTAAAATCCTTCCATGTAAAATGAAGTTAGAGGCTAGTTGTGGTGGACCTATTTATTGTATGTTTGGAAATAAAAGCCACAGTTTTGCAGTTTAACCATTTGTATTTTGAAGCCTTCAGTATTCGACTTTCAAAAACAAAACAAAAACTATGGTACCTTTCCACTCTTCATTTTGTCTTTTACTCACAAAGATGTAATGTTTTCCCTTGCTTTTATATTTTTATTTTTTTTTCTTCCTTTCTCCCTGGAAATACAAAATACCTTACACAGCTTCGCATCCCCCTTGTGCATCCTGTCCCCAGGAACAAGGGATGGCTGGCAGAGCTCTGTTTCCAGCCGAGGGGGG
>NW_009649712.1:504972-519740 GCF_000708025.1 Charadrius vociferus
CTGTGAAGAGGTGACAGATGTTTGTCAGCACTGAGCTGCCCTGTGTAGTCTTCCCAGCCTGTGCAGTTCTTGGTGTTGCTTCAGGGGTTGCCATGCTTGAAAGCAAGTGTCAGATACAAGTGTCCTTGATGCACGTAATGTTGACACTTCAGGCTTGTATACTTCTCAGCCTGGGACAAAAATGCTGCTGCTCTGTGCTAGTGCATGGTTGTTTGCTACTCTGTGCTAATACAAATTGCACCAGCAACTTCAGATTTCAATGTTTCCATCCTTTCCTTTTGTGGACCTCTAAAATAAGATCCTGACTCTTCTGCAACAAACTTCATTTTATTGCTAAGACTGCATTGGCTGCTCCTCACAGACCAGGAATTCTTCCTGCCTTTTGTCTTGGAGCCTGCTGCCCGCAGCGTGAAAAGCATAGGTCTAGAAGGAACTTCTTCACAGAAATCTGGTTCTGGCTGTGAGGTGGGTACCGTTGTGACATTAGCCCTGTGACTGCCCTCATTACTGTAGTGGGACAGTGCCGATAGCCCAGTGCAGACCTGCTCTTCTACTGATGGGTCTTGACATTTGTCAATAGCAAATGCTGCTTTATGAAGGTTTACTGCAGTTTAGTCTTTTAAGAAAATACTTTTAAAGTATCGATTTAGGTCATCTTAAGGCTCTTAGAAGGTGGTGTAGGGTTTCATATACTTCCATCAATTCTAGCCACGCTGAATGATCTGAACTTAAAAGTACGCTCAGCAGCACTGCTCTGTGCAATGCTGGTTTGAAACACAGCTAGTCGAGCTCAGGATACTGGAAGTGAGGTGCAAAAAGACTAACTTTACAGCTCAAGCAAGAGTAACACACACAAAATAACCTATCCATTAATTCTGTGAGGAAGATGAGTTATGATTAGTTGCAAAACTAATTTTCAGCTATTAAAAACCGATATTAGAAGTGAGAAGTTATGCTATTAAGATGCAGAGGTGTGTCTATAAAAGTATGTATCGTTAAAGCAGATGTTCAGGGAAGCTGGAAGATTTTTCGCATTTAAGCATTTGCCCAGTGTTCACAGGCATCTTGTCTCAATTGAAAAAAAAAAAAAAAAAAAAAAAAAGAAATTTCATTCCTTCCATTTTTCCCTCATTGGGACCCCCGTATCCCAGCAGAGCGCTCTGCCGGGCTGGCTGTGCGTTGAAAAAAAGGCAATTTCATTCCTTCCATTTTTCCCTCATTGGGACCCCCGTATCCCAGCAGAGCGCTCTGCCGGGCTGGCTGTGCGTTGGCACCCAGGGTGTGCTGTGGGATGAGGATTCCAGTGGTTCTCATCCATCCATATTCCAACAGAAGGAATGGAAAACTTCTGCTAGATGCGACAGAAGCGAGCCTGTTGCATCTGCTGCCAGGGTGGCTTGGTTTTCTTTTCTTTGAATCCTCCAGGATGGATCTGGCAAGTTAAAACTCGGATCCACAGTGAAATTTGGGGGTTTAGTAATTAATCTGAATGCAGCTCATTTTTAGCTGAGCTCCGCCCCGCCATCCTAACTGGAGTAGGAGTACTCCAGGAAGTCCTCCTATTTTTGAATGAGAGGACTATTAAAACTAATCTCCACTATTAAAAAGATCAGAGTGCTTTTAAATTCTTTAATGAGCCTGGCACTTGGAAAAGAACTTTTAAGCTTTTACAAGATATTTATTTTTATTTCTTTGGTTTTTACTCCAAGTCTTCTGCATATGTCTAACCAATGGGGGGCTTATGGTATACTTAGAAATGATCCTAGGGTTTGGAATGTTTTCTTTTTTTGTTTGGTGGTTGTTTTTTTGTTAATCAGATTCTACAAATTATTTGGGCTTTTTAAAATAAGTCTACAAATACTAGGAGTACGCTGTTTCTGAAACAAAACTGCATAAAAACTTTACTTTCATACTCTTCAATTTTAAGAATTGGTTGCCAAAGTAAGTTACCTAAAATTTTACTTATGTTGTGCATTGAAATGTTTTCAGTCTTTCACAACATGGTGGGGGTTTTTTTTGTTTTTTGTTTTTTTTTTGCAAGACTATTTACAGTGTTCCTTCTACAAAGGAAACATCTCAGTAATTACGCTTCTGGTTTGAACTTTTAAAAACTTTGTCTCTGGGTCTATTTTCCCTCTAATCTCAGTGGAAGAAAAAGGCATTTCTGCCTAGCTCTGCTGTTTAAAATTCTGCCCTTGCTTTAGTTTTCACCTTTCCAAAATCCTAAGCAAATGTCAAAAGTCTGTTTGCTTTCCACAAAACACCGAGCACAGTAACATGTTTAGTTCATCAAAACCCAGTATTTCACAGCCGAGAGCTCACAGCTGAAATTAGAAATGATGAAATTTGTAGCTTCAAACATACTTAAGATACAGTTTTATTTCCACCCTGCACCATTATTCACAGAATAAACACGTGCCGGGTCTCCCCGCTGCCCTGCACTGGGCGGGCGGGTGGGTGCGTGGTGGTTGTGGGCGCTTGGCTGGGTGCCGGGGGAGGCAGAAACCGGGAAATGACTGCAGGAAATGAACAGCCCGTCCTTCTGCAAAGCACCCCCCAGGGGCTTCCGGCACCCCTCGTTCCCCAGGATAACAACGGGAGACAGGGTTACTTTCTACTGTGCGATATGCCTGAAAACAGCCCGCTAAAATTTGTCTCCCCAAGCATGTTGTCTTGTCAGTTGAATTAAACAGCGTGCAATTTTCCCTCTGTGGATACCCCCAAATGTACAGATTGTGTCCAAATTCTGATGAGGGCTGGTGGGCTGCCAGGTCTCCACAACATTGAAGCTGAATTGAATTACTTTGTGATTTCAGATCTGCTAGTATTTTTTCTTTGAAGATACGAACTTGTTCATCTCAGACTGATGACAGGAGTCAAAGGTCTCTCCAACGTCTTGTGCAGCCCATCTTTATGGGCACTAAGGGCTCAGGTGGCCCAAAGCATCTGTCCAAGAAAGAAAGACCTGAAACATGGAGCCCATCACCTTTGGAAGCCCAGCAGGTTGGGTTTTTTCCCCACTTAACTACAAAGGGCCAAAACCTTTTTTTTTTCCCCAATATGTACCTTGGACAGGGCTGTAAAACCTGCTACTGTGAGGGAAAGATGATGTATTTGCCCTTCTGCTGGGGTAACAGTACACAATATTCTTCAATACATTAATCTGTTCGTGAAAGCAAAGGCAAACGTGCAAGCCCAGAAGAAAAGATTGCCTCTGGGGTCTGGTGCATCAGTTGGTGCTACACATGCTACAGCTTGTCTCCTCAAGCCCCTCTGCAGGGCCCTGCTTGTCTGAAAGCATAAACACGGGACTTTATTCTTGTAATTGATTTCAATAATGTTTATTGCCAACCTCAACTATCCATTCGCCATTGATTGGCAATTTACGATTGTGTGAGTTTATGACTACAACTTATTTAATACATATTTCAGTGCTCTGAAAGACTTACAGGGGAAATTGAAAATTAATTCAAATTCAGTGTTAAGTGAAAAAGTTAACCCTGCTCCATGTGGCTGATGGGAGTTTTCAGTCCGGCACTGCAGAACTCCCTCTAGGGCCAGGGAAGATGCTGAGCCACTTTCAAATAGCACTTTTCCAAATGGCCTGTTACCATTCACTGAGTAACCAACACACAGTTTGTCCTATGCTAATAGCACTGAGGCACCATAAACATTGCTAAAGTTATAAGTTAATATAGCAATTGTAATTTCACTGCTGAACAGTTTACTAGATTAAGGGTTGGAGTCTGCCAGCGCTTTGTAGTCGTCTTAATTCTAAGAACGGAATAGGTACATCATTAAATAATTAACTGACTTAGTTTGGGAATACCTAAGTTTGTTCCCTGCTTTTAACACATAAAATGTCAGTTGCAGTGCTTAGCAACTCTCTAAAATTAAAAGCCATATAAAATTCTTATATTCAGAATGGCCCAAGCAGTAAATGGATTAGTAACTTGCGTAAAAGTTATTACCAATGAATAAATAAAGCTGTTGCTGCTGGCAAGGGAGCACCGTGGATTACATGGATGATAGTGAGGTGCATCCCCTCTGGCACTCCAGCATGCAGGAAGATGGACAACATAGTTGATAGTTACTATAAAATTTTAAAAGGGCAGCAGTTTACAGCATTGTGCAGTGCAAGTCCTGAACTACACCGCTGTTAAACTTTAACAAGTGTGGGTACGCGTGATGTGTTTGGTGACTGAATGAATCCAAGAAGTCCTGTTACAGTCAGCTTCAGAGAGGTGATTTATTTCAGTTCAAAACCAATGCCAGAACAAAACGTTTCACTGACTCTACCCATAGTACCGCAGCAGGCTTTAGCAGACAGAAGTTAAACAGTGTTATTTTCATAAAGCCCAGTGAGAGCCACCAGATGTAGAAGGCTCCTCTCGTTCTGTTCAGCAGTGGCAAAGTAACAGATCTCAGCTGATCCAAACTGGACCAAATATGAGGAGAGGTGGTGACAAGGCACACTTTACAACACACCTGAGGTGTGTTTAGATTTTGGCAGGGAAACAAGGGGTTTGATCACAGAGGCATTAAGGCCTGAAAGGTCAGTAGTTCAGGAGAGTAGTCCACCAGAGCATCTTTAGTGTGATTGCAGCTGGATTTACTGTAAGAGATGTGACTCTGCAGCAAAACCTAGCAGGACAAAATTACACCTTTGACTTCACAACTAAATAGGATAAATACCTTCTAATAATGTGGCTTTAGGTACTTCATATACAGTAGCATGTCACTTTCCTAAAGAATGTATGTAGTCTATAGTACCAAGCCAGTAACAAAATGAAGGTCAACTGCATTCAGTTCGAACAGAAAAAAAAAAAAAAAGATTAAAAAGTGCATTTGGTTCAACAAACATCACTACTGAAAAACTTCATTTTTAGGTTGTGTGTAGCAAAAATATGCTTCTTCCTTGGGATTGTTATATATTGCATGTTTCCATTTGATGATGTGTTTTTTAAAAAGAGGTTACAGGTGAAAAGATGACCATGCCTGGAATCCGGTGATACAGACAGCTGAGTGAAAAGGAAAAACTAAGTTAATTTTTTTCCATCCTACAGTAGGTTAATCATTTAGCATATTTCAATCTAATTTTTACACAGATTTCATAACAATAAAATTAGCATAAAAAAAAAAAGACATAACTGGGAAGATAAATGGAAAACATCCCACTATATAATTTAACTAACTTAGAAAAAGCAACATACATTTCCTAATGAGCTTTACTTTGAGACACCAAGCTGCAGGGCTTGTTCTTTCCCATCAGAGGTTGCTCCAGAAAAATATTGTCCATTTACCTTAACTTTGTATCATGATTCTTTTTACTTTTACTCCTTCTTCATCTACTTTGAACAACTTCTCCTTTGCCTAAACCCTGTGTATTTCACACATTTCCAAGTATGTGTTAGCTACTGTGATCCCACCTTCATGTGGTCACTGAAGAAAGCAGAACTGAATTATGAAGGAATAAGCTGGACAGTCTCTTTTGGTTTTCTTTCTGAATTCTCTAGCCTAACATCATCTATGTACAAGGTGCCCAGGACAGTATACATCTTCATTGTCCAACGCAGTAAACAGAATAAAACATAGCAATGGAAGTGTGCCTCAAACTATGCATCTCCACAGCAACAACAGTTGCTCAAGTTTATTCTCCGCTGAGGAAGGGACCTCATGTTAAGAATATTCACCCAAAATACTTTGTTAAAAACAGAACATGACCGATTTTTTTTTTTTTTTAAGCAAAGGGAATGACAGAATTTTTCTTCCTACTTGCACTGCTTTAGCAAGAAAGAAACGGAGCTTAGTAAGGCCTGTTTGACCAAAGACATAAATGCACTAGCAACAAAGTATTTCAATTTCATTTCTCTCTGTTTTGTAACACAGTTTAAAAATAGTAATGTTCTCCAATCCTTGTAATTATAACATCAATTCTTCCTTCCTCCCTAAGTAGCTTCTGTTTTCTCCTCGACTGAACAAACCAAATCTGAATCATTCTGAATATCTGAAATGCAAGTTTGAATGCAGTTTTTTCTCTACCAGCTTTGCTTCTAATGTCTCCCTTACCATATATTTTTAGGAGTGAGTTACAATCATCATTCTCAGTGACCAATGTGTTGATCCTTCTACAGACATGCTAATTTTCTTTTGTCATCAGAGCATCCTGACTAGATTTTATATATTGCTGCTCTCTCTCAATCAGTAAGTAATTTGGCCTAAAATCCAGCTTATGTAATGACTAACCTTGTATTTCAGTACCTCCCCCTATTATGTTGCTTTGCATTCGGTATGTTATATTGTACCTTTTCTAAAGCTGTTGGATAGGTTTCAAAGAGCAAAAAACAACTTCACATCCAAACAAATATATCAGGACCAAACAATTACATTAGGACGTATGCTAGAACACCTGGCTACAGCACAAAGGAACATGTAAAATACACTGTCTGATTCTCCGAAGTACTTTCAGAGCAATTCTTATTACCTTGGTCTGAATCAGTGCTTTGCAGTCATTAATACTGAATCCATCAAATCCGAAGTCCTCATTATCTTTAATACTTGATTCTTCAAAAATGCCATCCTGGCTCTCAGAAAAGTCCTGATAAAACATAATTTACATTTTCTTTACAAATTTCTAATCGATCTCAAAGCATATAACCTAAAAAGAAGTTTCCCTTGAATAACAATAACCACTAAATTTCACTTTCTGAAGCTGTATTTTGATTTATCGCGTGCCCCCCTTGCACTAAAACAATTTTATGCCCAAACAAGTTCTACACAAATGAATCTAATTGTGACTTAAAATAAATTAATAGAAAAGCCGTTGCCAATTAAAATTAGCCTTAACCTATGCCAGAAAATAGCTGAGAAATACATCTTCATCAGTACTGTTAAAAGCAATACAGAAAAGAAGTTTAAGCTGCTTGGGCATTGATTTAATGCTGGTGTATCTATGGGCAAGAAAGGAACAGAAGGGGAGTTTAACTATGTTGGAGAAACATCTCCCATTCTCTCCTGTTAAGTGGCAGTTCTAGAAAAGTAACTCTGAAGTGCAGTATAGGTCCTATACCTTTAGCACTGTCATCCTGTTTGTATGTAACTTGCATAAAAGGTCAAATACGTCCATAAAATCAAAACCAAATGCAGTACTCCCCCCATGCTTCAGCCATCAAATTATCAATCGAAACAGTTACTTCTGAATGCCACTGTGACTCATTCGTCCCAACTAAATAACCAGGTTGAACACTAAACCATCCCCGATACCTTTATTTTCTCAAAACAAGAGATTAAACAGAGACATTTCTTTTTGAGATCTTTCAATGCTGTTGGTTTGGTCTTGGTTCAATTTAAAACATACTCCTCTCCCTCAAGCCTCGCAAAAACGGATAGAATAATCTTAGCAAAAGGGAAGTGGAACACACTTTCAGTTCATATACAGTAAAAACATCCAGTAATTACTTTAACAGCCTCTCTGATTCAAATCTGATTTTCACTTAATGGAAAGATATTAGAGGCTAACAATTTATTCATATTCTGAGCATAAAAAGAAAGCAATCTTACCACACCACATTTGAAAGCGAATTCTACATCTATACTGAAGCTGAACATACCACCTAATGCAACAGCGAGCTACACAATGGAGACTTCAACGTAGAGACGATCAAATTTGATCCTGCACAATTTCATAGTTACTTACACATAATGATGAGAAAACACTAGACTATCATTTTAAAAGGCTCTCTGTAAAGAAAAACTTATGACTCACCCAGATCTAGTTCCTTATGCATCCACATGTATAGCTTACAGAAAATCAGATTCATAACCAAGTGTTTATGCTGGCATACTAGCAAACCGTTGTTCAATTACCTTTTGATTTGCATCTATTCCAAGAACACTCATGAGGTTTTCTTGGCAATGAGATTTACTCCAGGGATGTCTTAAGCTGGGGGTATTATCAAAGTCTCTAAGTGTTCTCCATATGTTTCCAGAATCAATGCTAGGAAAGAAAACACAATTTGAGGTTATAGGGTGTACAAAGTTTCCAGTGAGTGTATATAACTTAGTTATTTTCACTACATACAGTCGTGTACTAGCCTACCTTGATCTAAAAAGAAGTATCTTGAAACTCTTTCTACATTCGTTCAAACTATCAACCCAATGTACTAATAAGCTTGCATGACAATTAACAGAAAGAGTAAGTCCACATAACTGTATGTTTGAGTTTCTCGGATAAGAAGTGCATTAGAAGCATACTTCAGAGACTGTTATATGTCAACAACTTGCATTATTCAATCGCTTCTGTGAAAAGTGGGTGGAGCTCAGCGCTACTAATTCTGCAGTTTCCATTTTCTGTCTCTCAAACCTCTCTCTTTCCTATCAGTCTTGCATCTCCACTGCGGCAGCCTGCTGCTCAGGTGGGTGACCTGTGTCTGCTGTGAGCACGTAGGTCCTACAAAACAAGCCAAAGGCGCACACACACTGCTGAAACAATGAGAATTAAGAGTTCCCTCTACATAGTACTTTGGGTTCTTACATTGCATTCATCCTATATAAATCCAGTTGCTTTTTACTTAGTACAGGATGCAATTATCATTGATCTTAGTTATTCACCACAGTAGGTCAGGGCTTTGTCTGTAGTTGGTACTCTGCTATAATATTGCAGTCCCTTTTACATATCCATCGTATTTCTCCACAAGTTTGAGGCTGATTAAAATATAAGGCATATACAAGGAACTTGCCAAAAGGATGCCCACATTAAATTTTTTAACTACATTTCTTGTGATTCTTATGGCATTTCCTAAGTATGGTCTGACCCAGCTTTCTAGATACGAAGCCTCAGATGTATGCAAAAATAACTACAATACTGTTCAGTAACTACAATATTGCTCAGAAGTTGCTGATCCTTCAAAAACATGTAACAATTCTAAAAGTGTTCCAGCTGTCTTAAGAGAAAGCTAAATTAATGATACTAATTGCTATTAGCATAACCCCAGCAAAGAAGCCAGCTGCACTGCAGTTTCTGAAGCACATCTGGTTAAACATAAAAAGAAGTTACCAGCTGGGAAAACTGGTGAAGGAGAAAAAATAAAACCAAGTGGGTTGTCAGTAGAAGCAACAGCAATGCTCCTGCCTCAGACGATGGAGAAATAAGTTAGATGTGTTGTAAAGAAAGGACAAGCGAACAGGAAGAACAGGCTGCCTGTTGGGTGTTCTGACATTCCAG
Organism: Charadrius vociferus; assembly: GCF_000708025.1. Classification (NCBI taxonomy): domain Eukaryota; kingdom Metazoa; phylum Chordata; class Aves; order Charadriiformes; family Charadriidae; genus Charadrius; species Charadrius vociferus. Next base: position 514,196 of record NW_009649712.1, read on the forward strand.
AGGCTTAGTCATAAGAAGGCACACCAACAGCAGGAAGAAACCTAAGCAGGAATTTGTAATTTTGATATATTCCCTTCCTTGTTTTCCAATGGCTAAAACACAATCCATTTCCTTTAACAACATAATACAAAATTGGTAAGATCTATATCCTGAAAGAGGACAGAGATTAAAAAGATTTTTAAATTCACCTGCAAGTACCACTGATTTTTAAATTATGAAATAAACAGTGTAATTGCTGAGGAACTTTTTTTTTTTTTTTTAAACTGTTGATCTAGACTCATTACCAAAGTTGATTCTTCATAAGTTCAGGAATCCCAACGTCTTCATTATTTGTATCAAGTACTTGATCTAAGCTTTTTATGCTCTCTCTGGACTGTGATACAAAGACTTCTGGAAAGCCCAACTTAAATATATCCTCATAGCTGTGGTTTGCCTAGAAAAAACAAAATTTTATTACATACATTATACAGGCAATCCCCACAGTTCATGGAGGATCTAGTCCAAAGACTACAATGTTTCTACAGATTGTATTATTGACTGTTTTTAAAATTTAATATTAATGGCACAGAGGGATTGACCCCATAGTTCAGTGTTTTGAATATTTACCTAGAATCAGAGAAAGAGAAACAAGAGTCCAAGAGTTTCTGATGAACCTTAGTCTCTAACTTCCCAGCTACTACATTATAGACTGAGTTTACCTCCTAGCACTCAAGACTCCTTTTTCTGTTCAGCTAATTCAGTCCAGGTCAAAACTTATGTATACATCAATTCAGAAGCTTGTTTTACTAATTTAATGTTTGAACGCAAACACACCCAATTCAGCTAAACGTAACATAAGTACTAAATGCTATAGTTACCAATTAATACTTGCCACTGTGTAAGTCTGCATAAAAGCTAGGGTTGGTATGTCTCTCTATCCTTGCATTTGCACCAAACTTTTCCCAGCTCATGTTAAAAATCAGAGCCAGATTTACATACTTGTTCCTCCTCCAGCAGTGATGAGGAGGATGTTTGGAGGACTGAATATAGCCACAAGTGATCTAAACTCATGCAAACAGGCCTACTGGAAGTAACAGGGTTATCTGAAGATTAAGAAATACATATACAAGGAAAAATGTGCATAATTTACATCCTATCCTAAAGGGATGTTATCATACCATCTGGTCCAGAAGCTTCATTCTTTTATTCTTTCAAAGAAGGAATTACTGCAATTTTCTAAATCAAAGCAATTAATTGACTTCAACACCCTGCAGAGGGACTGCAATCCAGCAGCAGCAATGTTGTGTGAAAACTAGAGAATGAAAACAGTCAGTTGTTTTCTTTGCCTAGCAATCAACAATTAATCTGAAAACCAGAGGTATGGATACTTTGTATTTTGACAGGTTCATTTAATTGTAATTCAAACAGCTCAAATAAATTGAGATTATTTCCACAGTTTCATTATACTGAACTCCAAATAATGCAGTGAATATTGAGAGAGTACAGATTTCATCTAATGGGTAAGTGGGGAAAATCTACAGAGCTGGTAGAAAGCTTCTGTACTTCTGAACATCCTTCTAGAAATAGAATTTGTGCCCCACACTGCTCCTTCCTGAAGTAAGGCATTGCTGAACTGCCTGTCCCGCAGAGCAACTTCTGGGACATTCAAAGACTCTTGGGTAAAATCCTTTGAATCTTGCCTAAAATGTCATAATACTTTAAATTGATCTGTAAATTATTTCAGTAGACTTATAACAGGGATACTATATGGAATAGGAAGATGTTTGAAAAGCACAGTTCTATGAAAGCACAGGTGCTAAAGCATGCATGGAGAGTCACAGTCAAGGAAAAAACCCTCCAAGTAGGCACCAAGCCCTAAATGGGACAGGAGCAAAGGAAAAGTGAGGCAGCTGCTCTTAGCTTTCGGGGGGGAGGGGGGAATTACAGCCACAGAAGCGTGAATCAAGGGAAGCACAGGTCTGACTTGTTTGAAACATCTTCTTACAGCCTGTGATGTTATTCTGACACGCAAAGAAGTCACTCACTTACAGTTTAGCCAAGCCAGATGAAAAGCCCAACACACAGGAAAAATGCAACATCTTTTTCATATTATTTTTATCACTGCCTACTTCTAAAACAAAATTGTATTTCTATTTACCTTGTAGCTTTGTACTGACTAAAAAAAACTATGAATGAACAAATTTCACATCCGTGCTTTTTGAACAAATCATCTATATCCTATTACATCAGAATTCTCTAGGGCTTAAGCAAGTGCCCTAGTCCCTCCACACTGGCCAGTATTCAAAGAACACATGAAAAATCCTTATTCAATCATGTAGGCAAAGTATCCAGCTACTGCAAGGAAATTAGTGATTGTTTTCATCTTAAAATACTTGATTCTGCTCCAGACTGACATAATTTAATTAACTGAAGCATTAGATACTGAAGGCCAGACCTCTGACCTCAGATGATCTCTAGAGGTCCCTTCCAACCTACCTGGACTTTTTTCTATTGACCACAGAGAAGACAGAACCCCAACACAAAGAAGTTATGGTCTCAAACAAACAATACAAAAAGCACAGGGATAAGGGACAAGCTACATGTATATTCTACACCCAAAGAAATTTCAAACAGCTCTGCAGCTGTTTCTCTACCCTGAGACAAGAACAGACAACTTGAAACTCTAGGCAGGGTTAACTTATTTAGCTTGTACTGGACATTTCCTTTTGCCTTTTAATAAATGCAAAAATAAAGCAAAGGCTTCAGTAAGATTAAGATCTACTGCTTTTGGAAAGAAACTAAACAATCTGCTATATTCTATTTCAGCTCCAGTCATTACATACTCTCTTTTTTCAACATAGGACTTTTCGTCCCCAAATTTCAGCATTACAAACAATTTAAATTCTCTGTTTATGCACACCAATAACCAGGTATCTTGTGGTCTTCACTCTGTCAGTGCTGAACAGCTTACCACATGTGCATCTTTGTGCTTTCTCTAAGTAATACCTCTGCAACAGATAAAGATCCCAGGCAAGGGCAAGAACGCCTGCCTCCAGAAAACCTCAGTTCTCTACACATACTGAAACTCATCTAACAGACTACAAGCAGTAAGCTATTGCTACTACTGATTAACCCTGTTAAAGTTTTCATCAATTGCTCTCTTTTTTTTCAAATGTTTTAATCTAGGATAAAAGGAGTAAGAATGAGGGCATTTTGTTTTGTATTTGTATAGTCTTATTTTCCTTTTGTTAGTTTGCTTCACTTTGGTGATGCATGGTTGGTAAACACTGAAACACATTAATTGCAACAAGGTATAACCCTTAAACTGAACCTTTTTTTTTTCCTGTACTGATAAGGAAACATTATATAACTTAGTATTTATTCAGTTCTAACATATTAAGAGAGAATGTAACATCCTATGCCAGAAAAGGAATATTAAATTACTTCTTTTCAATTTTTTTTTGTGTCATTAGCTTCCACCCACAATCAGTCTAAAATTCCAGAAAGACTGTTGGATTATTCAGGCAGTATGTTAAATAACAAAACTTATTGTTTTTCCCAATTTCTAACTCAATTTTATGTTGTTTTACTTCAATAAGCTTGCAGGCAGCTCATAGAATTTTTTTCCACCCTATTTTTGTTACCCACCTTCCCGATTTTTTGCTTCCTATGCTCATTGTGGTCTAGCTTTTAAATCACATGTACTTTGGGGCAAGGGTCATCGTTTGTACGTGCTTACTTATTCCTAGTGTCTAGAAGGAAAGTAGTGCATTACATTCTTTAAAGCTTTCCAGCAGGATAACTTAAGTATTTGTCAAACACTGTAAAGAAGTCGCTTTTGTTCCACTTGAGTTAGCTGCAAAGTAGCTTGACAGTTTCTCTCCCTGTACAGCATTATCCTCTATAGAGAAGACATTCAGATACAAATCTTGAGATGTAGGAAGCAGTAATACAAACATTTCTGGTCTTTGGTTTACTATTAACACATACCTTATGTAGAGAGCTACAAGCCTTCTGTATCCCACTGTGTAGAGATGGCTCAGAACAAAAGTGATCAGCAGAAGCACTGCAATGTTCGCTGCTAAAGTCCATATCACCTCTAGAAGTTTTCGTTGACTTCACCAAAACTTCAAGATTATGACCCAATCTTTCTGATTTATCTAAGGGCTCCCTGAAGCCTTCAAAATCACCCCAGGAACTGCTGGGTTCTGTAATACTATAACTGCTCTCAGAAAACCCCTGACAATTTCTCCCTTTGCTATTCATTAGAGGGAGGGCTTGCTGCATTACTTCAAGATTAATTTCTTCGTTATTTGTCATTTCGTTCAAATTACAGTCACTATCATCGAGAGATGTACCACCAACTTCAATAGCTAGCTCTTTTAGAGACATCTGGTGTGATGTGTCTGTATTAGCAAGACTTTCTACTAGTGACAGGTTCTGCATCTTTGTTTAAGAAAAAATAATTTGTTGAAATCTGTACTGCAAAAAAAAAGGGCTACCGAAGTTCAGTTGCATTAGGAACCTAGGTATTTCCAAAACAGAAACAAATTCTTCATTTCACCCCAAAGAATAATAACACTGCTAAATCAAAACAGGATGTCCTTCAGCCTCTCCTCTAGTAATCAGCATGTGCATGTTATTTAGTCTCACTTTCTGTGTAGGATATTAGCCTGCAAAGAAAGAATTATAAATAAATACTTCTGTGATAAGGGCTGCGTAGGAATAAAGAAAGATAGCTGATAAGGCAGGAGAAAGAATGCTCAGGTTAAAATAAACACATTCCAGTATTATAAAACTGAAAATCACAGTAGGCAAAATTATTTTAAATTTACACTTAGCTATCTGCCCACACCACAAGCATGCCATTATATTAGTGCCCAACATTCAGAAAACACTTAACTGAAGTTGTTGGATATTGAGCACTGATTGACTATACAGGAGACAAACCGAATTATAGACAAGATGCAACACTTACTAAGTATTTTCTCTATTTATTCCCTTCATCTCGTGTATACTCAAACAGCGCTTTTTTTCTTTGCACGAGCTTTCCCTGTCCGAAAGATTCCTGAAGAGGCGAATGGGACTTGCAGCAACACAGGAACTGGCCGTGAAAAATACAGGGCTTCCAACTATTCAAGCAATTAAGGCAGGTTTAATAAGTTCAGTTCGGCATCAGTGAATTACACAGGCAATACTGCATTTATCATTTTGGACTAATCGCACTTCCTCCAGCACTTTTCCGAGTGACAAGCTGTTTTGGGGAGCGGGTTAGGAGCTCCGCTAAAACCACCTCAGATAGCCTAGCTGCTAGTACGAGATTTCCTGCGCATAACACACACAACAAATTTTGGGGTGTTATTTTTTTTTGTTTGTTTTTTTCCCCCAGAGTTCACCTCGAAGGTGGCACAGCCCGCGGGAACGGCTGGACCCTCGCCCTCCCCGCACGGCCGGGCTCGGAGGGGCCAGGCCAGGCCGGGGGAGGGCGGAGGGGCCAACTGCTACCGGGGCCTCTTTCGGGACACCCCCCACCACCCCCCGGGGCGGAGCGGGGCAGGGGAAGCCC
>NW_009649712.1:520571-525260 GCF_000708025.1 Charadrius vociferus
CCCGCCCAGCTTCTTTCTGCGATCCGGGGCAGGCTGAGGGCATATGGTTTGATGGTGGTGGTTCATGTTTGCTTTTCATAGAATCATAGAATGGTTTAGGTTGGAAAGGACGTTGAAGATCATCGAGTTCCGACCCCCCTGTCATGGGCAGGGACACCTCCCACTAGACCAGGTTGCTCAAGGCCACATCCAGCCTGGCCCTGAACACCTCCAGGGATGGGGCCTCAACAACCTCTCTGGGCAATATATAGTTTGAGAATAGCTAAAATCCTCACATAGTTACAAAATTCGAGGATACAGCTGTTAAAAAAGTAACTGTCAATCCACCGAGTAATACAATCACATGATAAAATGGTTGGGATAGGCCAGTGACAGTCTCTCAGGATCTCTTCCTCTCTCCCTCCTTTTGCCCCACGAGGAACTTGGTTGTCCCCCCTCTCTGCTGAGGCTGGGACTTGATCCACTCGTTGCAGCAGATAAAGGCAGAAGCTGCGGGTCTGGTCGCTGTGGACGGGTCACCCCGCAGCCTGCGGTGACCATCTCTTCTCACCCACCTCTTGAGGAGCAATGGTGTGAGCTGGAGGTGCCATGCCCGAGGCTGGGTGCTCCCACATCTAGGTGGCACAGGGAAGAGCACAAAGAAATCTCCTCAGCCTCCCTGTCCTTGGGGCTGGGTTTAACATCTGGGCAGTCCCAAGCAACAGGGGACAATCATAAAAGCAAGGAAAAAGGTTTCCTGGAGCAAGGCCCAAAGTAAAAAGCATTTTCTAGGCATTACAGTACATATGTTTTCCAGCCCAGGCAGATACGTGCACTCCCCTCCCACGCATCTGACTCTCATTCGAGGCTGTAGTGCTTTATCTGAGGGCGAGAGGCTGAATTTGGGAGCAATGCCCAGATGCAGAGCCAAAGAAACTTTATTGGCGAGCCTCTGAAAGATTTTTTAAAATTTGTTTTCTTTCTGCTTCAGAGCAATTTCTTACCTTCCGTGGCCATCCCGTGGCAGCCTGCAGCTCTGAGGATATCCAACCAGCTCAGCAAGACCGTGATTCAGCCCCAAAGCACCTGACACTTGTTAGGACGGCAGCACCATCCTACACTGCAGTGACCTCCGGGGTTCCAGCTCTTTTTAGTTTTGAAGGGAGCTTTGTTTTTTTCAGCTGCCAGAGTTGTTTTGCACAGCTTTACATTTTCACCTTTGTCTTCTCAAAGGAAAAGGCTACAAACAGGCTGTGCAAAGGCTGAGATGCTCCTCTGTGTACCATGCTCTTCATCCGGAGGGGAAGGGGTGCGTGGGTTTTGCAAACCCGCCTTTGCTTTGCCAAGTTCAAGCTGTCTTTGCAGTTGTGAGGAGCAGTGGGAGAGCTGGTGAGCACCAGAAGCTGCCCCAGACCTTGAAAACCTCAGTATAGGAACAGAAGAAGCTGTAGTGCCTTCTTCCCTGATTTACATCAATAACTTCATTAAGGACTTGCCACATAATGGTGGTGTTTATTTCCCTCTTCAGCACACCTTATAACCCACCTTGGGAAAACCAGTTGCTAACCCTGAGTCCCTGCAGAGGAAGCAATGGGCTGCACCATCTGCTGGATGTACCTACTGCTGCCTCTGCTCTCAGGCAAACACAGGTGAAAACCCACAGAATCACTGCAAGAAAAATCTGCACTGGTGCATTTTGGGCAGGTTTTCAAATTAGGAGGAGGCAGCACGAAGTATAAGCACCCTGCAAAATGGATTTCACCCGCCCTCCCCTGAATTCACTTCTCTTGATTCAGCCCAGCTGAGTGCGACAGCTGCTGCTGAGATCCCTAATTCATGTTTTAAATGACACCCTCTCATAGACTGACCAGTTTAAGTTATAAGCTTTATCACAATTGAATTAAGAGGTTTTTCCCTCTGAAGAATACTGGGGACAAAAATCATGTCATCTCTTTGGAGGATTTCTTATGATTTTTTCTAACGTATAACAGGCCTCAATAGTATAACTGAAAAGTATTTACTTTCACAGCAGCACCACACTGCTTCAATATGAATTTTTATTTGTTTGTGAATGATCTGGTCCTGAATTACTGACTTTTGTGGTTCCCCTGTAAATGACTAGGGTGATATGGATGGGTTTTTTCCTCATTAATTTTCTCTCTTGGAAAAAAATATAAAAAAGCAGTACCTTTCTCTGCAGAATTTTCAGTGTTTTTTTTTTTTTAACTGATTAATTAAAAAAAGATTAATTTGCTATTTAAATGACTGAAATATTTTCTGTAAATCATATTAAATATTTGGATGTCTTTTCAAAAAGAATAAGTTACATTTAGCTAAATTGGCTTAAAATGTAATTTAGAAGGCAAGAGTAAACATGTTTTCAGAAGTGGATAAATAATTTTGATTGACTCAAAGCAACTTTTCATTAAATAAGCTGCCTTTTCAGCAGAGGAGTAATAACTTTTTTTTCTCACCAAAACCACCCAGATTTTAGAAGTGTAGGACATCCGGAATTCTTTCATTTCAATAGTAATAGTGCTCAGCTTTTTGAAAACCATTGCAGATATCAGATATAAACAGTGATTTAATGGATTAGCTGTGGCTTAAATTTAAAAATGTGGTTGATTATTCCATTAAACTCCCTCCTGGAGGCACAGTGGTTTTTGCCATCCCTTCCAGCTTTGCTTTGCTCTTGGTATGGATGGTTCAAAACATCAGTAAAATCCTCAGTCTTTTTCCTGAGTTAGAAATGAGAACAGCCGCACTTGAGGGCAAACTTTACTTCTCCGCAGTGCACAACGGGTGCAGATTTCCTGGACCCCCTGCGAAATATGGCTCTGTGTGCTAAAACTGGGGGATGGGAGTCACTGGCATTCATGGGTCACCTGCAGCAGTTAGTGCCTGGTCTAAAAGACGAACAAGAATCTTTCCAACAGCAGATGGCAGCTCTCCCTTGTCTCACTTGCATGCATACTCTTAGTCCTCTTGAGCAGGGGAAGTAATTCATCCCCTCTACACACTATATTAAAAAGTTATTGGACGGCCTGCTTTGTGTGCTGACGGCAGAGAAGCCGTTTCGCAGGACCACTACACTGATGGGCTGTCATAAAAAAAAAAGCAGTATCCTTCGCCTGGAAGTGTAAGATACACTTTAGGTCCCTGTCTTCTTTCAGGTGTGGAAGATAAGGGAGTTCTAATCCACCTCTCAAAAACACCAGATGTGTAAGAGATGTATGTGCCCTGGGTTCAGTGGCTGCCTTTAGCACTTTTCTCTAGCCCAGTAGCGTGGTTTTGAAGCAAAGCTTGTATTTGCTTCTATGGCTAGTCTGGTTCTCAGAGTGATTTTGAGGAGCACAAACTAGGTGTCTTCTGGGAAAAGTCAGTGAAATGCTGTTCCATTCTAGTACTTCATGAAAACATCATCTTCCAAATCCATATGTGGGCTGCACTACTTTAAGATTCTCCAGCATGTTACATAGCACGTTCCAAAAGAAGACTCTCAAACCATTCAGACCTCTCACAAGATCCTGAAGTGGTTCTTGTGCTATACGTAAAGGGCCAAGTGCCATAGGCACCTTCCTATTTGCCAGCACCTGTCAGCCATCAACTCTTTGCCACCACTCCATCATCCACTGACACTTCTAGTCTGAAATCCTTTCCTGTCTTCAGCTGCTTTCCCTTCTGTTGTCAGTCCCACTTGCTGAACCCCTCATTTCTTTTATCAGATCCTTTTCTCACTACCCATTTACGAACTGTTCTCTCTTCTGCCTTTAGCCTCCTGAAAACTCAGAGAATTGTGACTTGGGGCCCTTATAGAAGTGATGGTGCTTGTTATTCCATGAGAGGGACATGAAAGAGACACGAGAGGGACAAATGTTTCCTGGGTAGCAGAATAATCTGCTGGCAGAAGCAGGAGGTTGCTAACCTCATGACTCCTCTTGGTATGAGAACACTGACAAGCAATAGTCCACAGATTTCAGGAGAATAAAGGTGATCCTCTTGAAGTCCCATAACACTTCACTGAGAGCACGGCAGACGTGAGCACAACACAGCAGCAGCTGCTCACATGGACTCTGTCACCATGGTGGGGAACTTGGAGAAACAACAGTGCCTTGACATGGCTCCAGGGTTCCTATTCTTGGATCCCACAGAAGATTCCTTCAAGGTCATACTGTAAGATATCTTTTTTACCTCCTTCCCACCGTAGGTGGCATCAGCACCCCCATATGCATACTCCTGTTTCCATCACAGTAAATGCGCTGCATTTCCGTACGTGTTGCTTGGCAGGAAGGACAAAGCTTCTGATGGAATTACATCTTTGGGCTCAGATCTGCAGGGAAGAGATAAATATCACCAGACTACCCAGGACAGCTAGCACACCTCTAAAAGCAATTCCAAAGGGGCTATGAGCAGCTACATGAAACTATCAACAACAATCTGGAACTGCCTGCCCAGTCCTGACCCAGTATGGATGACTTTGCCTCAAAGCCATGCAACAAACATTGTGATGTATGTATAAAACAAATGGTAGAATGGCATCTTCATTCATTCTGCAGGGCTGAGAGCTATTCTGGTTGCCAGATTGGCTACTCAGAAACAAAGGCTCTGGAAAGGTGGCATGGGCCCACAACAATGTCTCCCTCCAGAGCCACCAAGTTGCTGCACACGTATCCTGCAGGCAGGCCTGTGGCTGGGGGCAGAGAGGGGAAG
>NW_009649712.1:525276-536478 GCF_000708025.1 Charadrius vociferus
AAGAGTTCAGCACCTTCCAGTGACTGATGTGTGAGTCCAGTCCTCAGATAGTCATCTTGCACCAAATTATTTGCTTCTGTAGGCATAGCCAATGGCCATCTAAAGGTCTCGCTTCTCATGATCCACCCAACCAAGGGAAGGATCCTCAAAGCAGCCAACTACACATCTCTGGAGCTCTGAAACCTCCAACTCCTGCTTTTCTTACTGCCGTTTTCTTCTCCTAAAGCTCATCTCTATTGCCCTAAGTGCAGTCAAAGCAGAAAAACTGGGACCATACCTTCTCCTTACAGTACCCCTTCGGTACACAGGTGGAAGTGGCCCCTGCACTCCCTGGACCTGCTAGAGCTCGTAGAAGGATGCTATATAGCCCACATCTTCAAAATTTGGTTGCTTAAATGTATGGCAGTAGTGTGTGGTACCACAGTTGAAACATATTTGGTGTTTCACAGTCACCTACCTATACTTGCTCCTTGCTCTCATTTCCTATTAAGCTACTGGTTCTGCGTTGCTTTTTCTGCCGATCATTCAAAATCATCATATACATATATGTGAGTATAAGTCCAACAGTCTCTGCTGCCCACACGGGTTTTTCAGATATGTAGACATTAATTTACTGAAAGCGCGCCTTGTAATTTTTGCCAGTCCCCTGCACACACAGTAAACTGAGTCGCAATCGCTGCAGTTTGCAGCTCACTAATCCTCTGTTTTAATGCCTGATTAGGTCCCGAATCCATTATTGTTAGCGAGATGTGGGTGTGGGGAGGGTAGGAGGATTTCATCCTCTTGGCTGAGAGTTAAGCTGCTAGAGGTACACCCGACTGGTGCTGTACCAGTGCATTAATTAGCTTGCCTGGAAATTTCATCGGTGCTGTTCCATGAGGTTGTTGAAAGGTCAGACGCTCCATTAGAAGCATTGTGCTTCAATTCTAAGTCATAGCACTTGACACTTGACAACAAACCTCTAGGAAAAAATATCAAATAAAGCATTAGCATAAAAATATATTTAAAAACTCGAGTCCACACTTCAAGCATCATTTGAAAGAACACTGAATCATAATAATTAGCATCTTTGTAGCTCCTTAATTACAAGGATCTCGCTTCTTTATTCTTCAAGTGAGCTTCACAAGGGCTCCAAGGTAGGTGGAGTAGTGGTCACCACTCCACCTTGCACAGTGGGAAACAGAATTAAAGATGGTTTAAGTTATCTGCCCTCAAAAGAAGACACCAAGTCCCTGGTGGATGTCTCCATGTCCCAAACCCTGTGAAATGAAATTAATTACCAGTAAAGACGTCATTTTATTGCTTAAAATGTAGCACTGCAGTATGAATGAAAAATACATGCCATCTTTGGAAGAAAATAAAAACATAAAATTAAATGGCAAAAAGGCAGAGTTTGTGTGAGTTTTGCGTATGAGTGTAAGGCAGTCATCTGCCTGTCCTGCCGCATGGTGCCACCACCATGCTAAAGCAGTGTGACTGTGGTACAGACAACAGGCAAGGGCTTAGCTATCAAATAAAACAGGTGACAATTTCTGAAGCTGAAGTAAACTGCCAGCTGAACTTTCAAACCCCTGCTGTGCCCACTCTTACCCCTGGGAGGTGGGAACATGCTATCTCGGACCTCTTGCTCAGCTTTAAGGTAGGACACGTGTGTCTCACAGCCGGGTGAGCAGAGAATATATGTCCCAGGCGTTACAGCAGCGCAGGGGGGCAGGGCACAGCTTGTGGAGCTGCAGTAACTGGATCGCCTTGGGCTGCGAGGGAGCCCTGACCAGCAGGGCAGGCTGTCAGCTGGAGGGTCTGCGGGAACGAGCCCTTCTCTCCCATCTCCACTGCCAACATCTCACATGTGCTCTCGGCTTGTCTCTCCCTTCCCATCACAGCTAAAAATACAGTGTGTACCACGCTCCATCAAATGTTCTAGAAGTGTGCATATAGCATATGGCTGCATTTAAGCCTTATTCAACCACCTTCTTGAGCTGTATTTCCAGATGATCTTTGCAGCGTGCAGTCAGTAAGAGGGCAGCCTTTAACCTTATTTCGTCTGTATTGCAAATGGTAAACTAAATACAGCTGAAAGTGTCACAACGTACCCGGTTTTTGAAAAGAGCTAACTGTCAGGAGCTGGATGGGGAAAGGAGGCAGCTCTCCAGCTCCCTGTGTGTAACACCATCAACATAAGGCCAGACAATTTACGGAGAAGATCAAAAGAGGGCAGGCGAGAGTACACAACCGATTCCTCCTGCGCTAACCAGGCTATCACAGCTAAAGCTGAAAGAGGGCAGCATGCGTTTCGTTTAATGGTTTATATTGCTCCATTGCTGAGGTCACATTTCTGAGAGCAAAACAAATCAGCTGTAAAAGCAGGGAACCTCTGCTGCAACAACTGGGTCTGGCCTGGAAATTCCAAGTTTGGGTCTAGATCCAAACTCTCCCCAAATGCCCAAGGACTTGCATTTTAGGATTCAGACTATATTAATTTCCATTTATGGTTTAAAAAAACAGAAAAGGCTTAGCATTCATCTATTAGCAGCTGGCCTGGGCTTCTTACGCCATTGTAAATGAAGTTTGCAGGACTCTGCAGAATATCATCATAAGGTTCCAATTAGCGATGAGAATTATGCCACACACATTTTACATTAAAGGAAACAGTTGCAGTAAAAGGCTGCTCAATTCAGGCAACATCAAAGGACACAGTTTGTGTAAATTAATAAAACAGCAAATATAAACTTGAGATGTACAGTCACGCCAATAGTTTACTTTTAAAAAAGCTCTTGTTGAGAAGTTTGGTCACACTTTATATTAATTTTCCATTTTTGCATGTTTTATAGAAAGGCACTAATTTATTATCAGCTTGAATACAGACATTATTTAGATGGGTATGAATGTGTCAGGGAAAAACGTGAGTTATATGGATATGAACACGTCAAGGGAAGGCCTTTTGTTAACTAAAACCCTCTTTAAAAGTAAATTTACTAAGCTATTAAATTTTATAAAATACTTAACCATTTACTAGCCTGTCTGTCTATTCACCAGTTGCTCTCTACTTATAAGCTATTGATGTTTTATATGCTGTTTATGAGTAGAACCTTGCAGAATAAGGTGCCTAGAAAACTTCGGCTTTTTTAGTTTACAGCTAACACCTGGATATTGTGCTCCCTCCAGTCAGTGAGACTGGTTCATTAGCTGTAATTAGAAAAAAGATTGGTGTCTCTCTTTTGAAATAATGACACTGAGGTTTCTATATTTAAATCAATTTATAAGGAAAGGCTGGTTGGCAAAAATATTCTGAAAACAGAGAGGACTGAACTGAATATAGTGGGGTAGATTTAGTATTTTAGTTCTTTGCTTTGTTTAAATTTTACTTATTAATTTTGCATTTCTATACAGCATCTTTCAACACAGAAATACTGGGCTAAATTTAGTTCCAGTTAATGCAAGATCCATTAAGTAAGTAGGGGCCATTTGACATCTTCATGAAGGGCTGTAACAGCACAAAGCACCTTCTTGCAGAGAATCTCAAACGAAGACTCAGAAGTCAATGACATCAGATGGCAAATGCATGCAGCCAGCACACCTGCATCACAACAGCATGTGCTCCTGCGACACTGTCAGCTTCAAGCTGCTGTTTCCCAGGCAGAAGCCTCATGGAGGACAGCATCATAGACCCCCAGCTGAGCCTGGAAGTGTTCAAGGCCAGGTTAGATGGGGCTTTGAGCAACCTGGTCTAGTGGGAGGTGTCCCTGCCCATGGCAGGGGGGTTGGAACTAGATGATACTTAAGGTCCCTTCCAACTCTAACCGTTCTGTGATTCTATGATTCCATGGTGTGTGTTACGGTATCCTGTTTTTCATATTCCCCCAATGGGGCAAATTATGCCTAGAAAATCTCATTGCAGGACTGCTGAGTATTTGAAAGGCCATTAGTGAAGCGGGAAGAGGAAAGCAGCGAAGCAGAGCCTGCAATAAGAAGTATCCAAGGTGATTCCACAGGTTGAAAGTGATCTTCAGACACACTGCTGGCAAGGGAAGCACCAGCTTAGCCAGAGAGCCATTGCAGTGGGAGCTCTCTGACTGGCAGCGGCTGCAGTTGAGCCATTGCTGCACTCCGGCAGCTCTTGAGCTGCACTGCAGCTTTGCTGTGAACGCTTTGTCACATGGCCATGGAGGCAAGTGGCAAAGCTGACTGCTGCTCCCCTTGCAGCAGGGATGAGGGACAGGCCCTGCTGACACCAGACTCCACACCCAAATGTTTGATTGGGCTCCTGCTGTCCACCCTGAAAGCCTCAGGATATTTGCTGGTGAAGATGACATTCATGTTGCCCACTCTTGGTAACAGTCAGGCGTGATCAGCAGTGCAGGCTCAGATCTGTGCTCAGCTGGCCGTGCAGGCAAGAGAGGCCAACCCTCTTGTCCCGTGAGCCACATGCCAAAATTTGCCAGTCTTGTGACACAGGCATCCAAGGAGCTGGGGGAACTCCGGCAGCCATCCCTCCATCCTACTGGTAAACTGAGCAAGGCCTGGGTTGCTATTGGGCAGCCTGGTTAGTTCAACTGGAGCATGATTTGCCCCCAAGCTGGGGATTTGGTGAACCCAGCAGAACATGAGCTATAAGTCTGGAGAGGATCTGTGCTTCATCTGCTTGGAAGCAGCACGCACATGGGTGCTGGTTGATCACCCCTTGTGCAGAGAGCTGCAATCTGCTGCCCAGGTTTCACCTAGCTCTGCGCGAGGACACCACGTGCCTCAACCACACGTTGGTACACTGCGGGTGGGCTGCTAAAGGTTCTTCCCTTTCTCGCCCATGGGCTTGAAGATAAAAATATGATTCCCTGTCACTTGCTCGCCTTCTCAAGCTTAACTATCCATGAGATGGTTGCTCAACCAAGGGACTAATGATGATGGTGATTTGCATCTTATTCCCCAGACAGCCACGCCAGCAGTCTGCAATTCAGAGAACACTATGTAAAAGAGTTGTCTGCTCTATCATGGTTTTACTGTTATTTTTATCCTTTTCTTTTGCTACATCTCCAAAAAATCTGCAGTCTTAGCTAATTTGGCTTCGTTTGCTGCAAAGATTTCAACATTCAGTGAACCTGACCAAATTACTGATTTTAAATGTCTGATCTATAGCATGGGTAGAGTCTTGAATCAATTACAACTAGCAGAAATGATGCAGAAGTGCAGGCTGGTTCTAGCACCATACCCCTTTCCATCTGTGCACTTTTCCCAGGAACTGAAGATACTTTTTCAATAAAATCCAGAGTCTACGATTTTACAACAGTGCTTTCTAGAGATCAGTTTGCTGGCTATGCTCTGAAGTCCCTGGCACTCTAAGAAACAAGGCTCAGCAAGAAATTTGAGAACAGCGTGTCTGACTGGAGCATACATCTTGTACAAGGAGATACATGGGGCTACAATTTCCCTAAATTTTCTTTGTGAACAGGCCGTTACCTTCCAGGCCGTTGTATACTCTACAACCACTATGAATAAAGCCACACAAATGTAACTGGCCACTGCTATTGTAATTTGAAGCAGTTTTAGCCATCAATGGATCATACTGCAAAGCATGGGTTTTCTTAGAGCTCTTCCATAAGCAAGGGGACCGTCACGGCTGAAGGAGCTACCTCCCTTCAGCTGAGCCCCGGGACCTGGCCCCATATGCATCTCCTACTTGAGCTAACAAGTATGTTTTTTTCCTTGGGTGAAGCAGATGGAAAGCTCACGAGAGACTGTTACCAGGGTTGTGGCACTTTAATAGCTTTTGATGTTTGTCCACACCTTTCCCATAACTGTGAGTTATGAAGGTTGACCTGCCCATCCCACTCGCAAGGGCTGCGTTTATAACAAATATGTTTTGTGCCAACAGAACTCTTCCCTAAGGTCTCAGCTGGTGGTGCAGAGGTAAAAGCCTGCCTGCGTGTTTCACTAACAATCCTCCTTCATTTGCCCAGATTTTCTACCAATTTTATCAAAATTTTGTAACAACTAAGCTCAGGAAACGGATTTGCAAAGTCCATACTAAAAGGTTCTTCTCTCGTCTTAACCAGCAACTTACCCTACCATCATATATGGAATAATTGTATGATATGATAGATACACACCAAGCTTTGCTTGTTCCAATTGATCCAACAGTTTTCCCCAATCAATGACAACAATTTTTCTGTAATATAAAAATGAATCAGGTCATTTTATAGACTTGCAAGCTGAGCTTTTGAATGAATTCATCCAGAATTTTACATTTCTGAGGTGGATTCATAGTGCTAAAAGAGTAGGTGTATATGCAGCAGTCCAAATAATCAGACTAAATGATTCACAGTGTATATATAAAGTTGCAAAATAGTCATCTTAAGGAAAACACATGTTTGAAGAACACTTAATGTTTATTTTCCCATTATTTGAGTAATTTTGAAAGGCATTTTTCATGGATACAGAGTGTTAAGTAAGAAATAGGACAATATTTTGCCTTAGGGGGATTGTGTTCTTATCTTCTGACTTGCAAGAGGCATGGGGTGAAATGTCCAAGCTGTTCTAGCTGTCATAGCTACATAATACTACTTTGAAGTATGTTAATATTCTTTCTGAGCTGTTCCACTGCTCTCCGCTGAAACCCTCCCATTACAAGTTGTCTTCAGATAACAGAAACAGCTCGAAGAACCCTTAATCTGTAGGGCCGTGCGTTGCTGCTTTAGACATGTTGCAAAAAGGGACAAGAAAAGACAAGAAATTAAAACTAACTGATGTGGTTAAACTGTGGAAATTCATGCGTCTTGAATTCCATGGACTTACTTTAATCATTTCTGCGATCTGTTTAGTTAAGCTGTTGTAAATCCTAGTGTAAGCACTAGGAGGGATATTTAGTGAGGCTAAGACAAGGAAGACTTGTTTCCCTAGGCTCTTTCCACAGTCACGGGAGAGAGGAAAAGACTTTGCCAGGAGAACAGCTGGGGCTGCGTATCCACTGAACTGATCCATGAAAAGGTGCCGAAAGAGCCATGTCCCTTCCTCCAGTCTGTCTGCTCCCTCCAGCGAGCTCTTGTACTTGCTGGGCTTTCCCATCAGCCAGATCTGCTTCCTAACACAGAAGAAAACGATGCCGTATTTTTCTGCTGGGTTAGTCTGCTGCCAGACTGGTGGCTGAACTGGCACATGGGGTGATCTGACCTTCTCTAGGTAGGGACTCCCCTCACAGGGTGATGAGAAGTACTTTGAATCATTGAGTGTCTTCACAGAACTCTGTGCCATCACTGTTATTCTGCAATACGTGTATGTACGTACATATACACATACACAGATATATATCAATATGTATATAAGTCTGTTTAAACACTAACTATAGAGGCATACATACCCCTACATTTGCCTAAGAAGGGGTTACATAAATGTATAAAAACCATTTGAGGAGCAGTTTGTTTAAAAAAGTGTTGCTATGGCTGCCCTGGCTTTTGTGTAGGGCTATTTAAAAGTGGGCTTATACAGAACCAAGTGACAGATGTGTATCTTTGTGTGGTCCAATTGCCACTGGCTGTTGGTTCAGCTTTGCTTGCTAGTTATGACAAAGGCCAGCATTTCTCTGGTGTCCTGGGTCTGGACCTTACTAGTCATAGCCACCTCTGGGCAGCTATAGTTCAACCAACCACTCTGAAACTGTTTGCTTGCTTGAGAAAGGAGGTAGATGTGTGTCATTTCCTTGCATAGACACATAACCGTAGTTTTCCTTTCTCTTTCTTTTTTTTTTTTTTTAATGCGATGGCAAATCATTCGGGACCTATAATGCAGTGCAAACTGCATAGGAAGGCCAAGGTTTCTGAGCATGAAAAGGTTGAAGGATCTGATTTTTTTAATGGGTCTTCATTTGATCTCCTAAAAAATCCAAGAGGCACCTGAAATGACAAGGCACTTAAAAATGTTGTCCTTGGATTACACAGTGAGCCTATCAAACAAGACATGAAACTTACCTTGAAAAGCATGGGAAGGAAATGTGGCATGGAGTCTGGGGCTGCAGTGCCTGCAGAAGAAGTTATTTTAAGGAAGAGCAAGTGAGTGTGTGGCAGACATGAAAGGAATACTTGTTCATCTCCATGGGATAGTCCAGCTTCCCAGAAAGAAATATTTTGAAGGTCCAATATTGGGGATTATTTTTGTTCTTGTTTGCTGTCTTCTGGGCAATTAAATCAGTTAGTGGCATAATCACAGATTTGAACAGTATGATCCGTATCTGATGGGCCATAATAGTACTTCCAATGCTCTGTTCATTGCTCTGTTGCTTTCCATTTTAATTTACCTTCTTAAAAAAGCACAAGCAAGAAAAAGGTAAAAATATAACAATGAGAAAAGAGAAGGAAAAGGGAGCAAACATTCAGACTTCAAAGATCTTTACACAATTGATAAAGCCCTGAGTATAAATAGCAAAATGAATATAATTCCTTTCTTTCCCCTTTCTTCCTTTCTTGAAAACATTTATGAACAGCATGCCACTTTTCACTTGCTTGGGAAGCCCAAGTCCAAGAACTGTGCCATTAGTGAGGTGCGCACAGTGCAGATCCCCGTAGCACGTTGGCAGAAGTCTGTGCGCTTGCTCATTTGTAGGTCACAGTCTGGGTTTTGCCCACAGAAAAGGTAGGTGAAGTTTTCAGGCTCAGGCTCTGCATAGGATGCCAAAAAGTTAAATCCCTTTGGAGGAGGAAGACTAAATAACAAGTTGGTCCCATCTTTGTGTGTCAGTAGTGACTTGGTGCTATGTACAGACCCTCGGCTTCCCCAGGTGTCGATGGGCAAATGTTGTATGCAGCAAACAGATCCAGATCCCGTGAGACCCTCTCTGCTGTTTAGGATCAGCTCTGCCAAAATAGTCTGCCAAAAGTTAATTTGCAATTGTTTCCATAGCTGTGTCTGTATACTGGGGTCATTAATTATCCTCCATGTTATTTATGAAACAGTTCTAGTGATTTTCAGACTTGGCCTTTCCATGCTGACATCTGTGCAGCAGAGATGTATTGACCAGGGCCCTGATAGCCCCTGAGCTCCACCTGGGCAGACTTTTTCTCAGGTGACCTCTCCAGAGATGCAGACCCTCCAAAGAGCAATCACAATGGATCAGTGCCCAAAGGTTTTGCTTCCAGGACTTTCAGCGGTGAAACATGCTAAAGCCGGGCAGACAGGAAGGCCAGGAGAGCTGCTCTCTGCCTGCAAAATTAGGAGAAAATCAGTGGTCTTGCTTTTATGGATTAAATTGTTGGATATAATTTGTATGGTGCATCTCTGGAGCATCCTATGTAAGTATATATGCCACCATAGGCATGGAATATATCATGTTATGTTTAAGTGCTGACATTGAAATACTTGCACTAGCTGAAGGTGTTATATATATTTTTTTTAGAATTGGTCACCTTCATAATTACAATCAGTAGTTGCATTTCCCATTCAAAATTTTGGAAGAACGTTGATTCCTTTCACTTCCAGCTATGACATTATCTGTTGGACTCATCCAGTTTTTCCTCTTTCAGGTGTACCACATTTCAAGTAGCACGGATTTGTGCAAACCACCCACTTTTTGGCAATGGAGGTAGAAGCACAAGTATGGATAAATTCCCTAGCAACTCCTAATTAAGAGGCAGGGATAAAGAGATCAGAAAGACAGTATTTAGTTCGTGAGGGTTCAGACTGGTTTGGCTAGCAAGCCAAGAAAGATATCCACAAGAAAGATACTGTCTATCACCAAAGACTTTATAACCTGATATACCGATTACACTTGTGTAGGTGGTAGTCCGTGCTCATAGCTGCGCCAGCAGTGGTATACCTGTTGTTCACCAGCATAATGGTAAATTAGTAAATACTAAAAAGAAATATAAAAAATCTGTCAAACCTTATCTGGGAGGAAGCATAGCAGAAATAGAACATCTCCAAGGGATGCTGGTATACTGCAAAGTAAACCCAGCACCTCCATAAATACAAGTATGGGCCTCCATAGTCTGAGCTAAAAGTTCATTCTCTGTGGGTAAATAGGGCAAGACCAGAGCACTGCACATGATCATCCTCATCACTAAGCTGCTGGTGGGCACCATGGCACAGTTTTCTCCCCACATTCAGTGTTACAGGGTCAACATTGCTCCTGCAGGCCTCTTGGTCAATAGCCACCAAGTGCTGGGCAGTAAGAGGTGAGCTGCATCGATGCAAACTGTGTCACACCATGACCTGGAAACAGTGTGTGCACAATTTTATCTTCTAGCTTGCATGCAGCCAAAAATCTAGTGCTCAAGCTGAGCAGTGTGGCCAGTCCTTGGCCTCTGTATATTGGGTACGACCTGGGAGATGGAGCAGATGCTGGCATCCATCACACACTCAACATATTGCGCCACGTACATGAGTGAATCTGTGGTGCCTACCTAAGGATTAGGTACCTAAAATCCTCAGCCTACATAAGGATTAAGTACCTAAAATCCTCGTTGGATGTGGGTCTTAGTCATCCGATAGGGTACAGATTAGGCATTTAAATGGGTAACTGTGGTTCTGTCAATCCTCCCTCAGTAGACACCCGGGTCCAGAGTATCTAAACATCACAGGTTCTTCGTTTCCTGACGTTAAAGTTCCTCTGGCTTCTGACCATCATGCTCCAGGCCTGCAGATCTACAAACAAGGCACTTGTCTATGTAGATCTCGTGAGCTTGATACAGGAGGCTGCCTCAGAGCACACTGAGGAGACTCCAACAGAAAGGGGCTCCCTCTAAGTGCAGAGAACCGCAGCTGCCTGAGAATAGCAAATCCAGCAAATCCCCCTAGAAGGGAAGACCTCAACAACAAAGCACTCACTGAGATCATAGGAAAGCCAGGTTCATTACTCACCTATGCCTACAGAGACGCACATTCCTACTTCCTAGGACACCACTCCAACCACTGGGTCTCAGAGAGAAGAACTCTCCCAGTTTCCACTTGAAAGGCATTCAAGGTATATTTTGTCAGAAAGCGAGCAAATACAAATGTTAAGATTAAGGTAATCTTGAGGGTCAGGAATCCTGTAATATAAACTTTCTTCCCGGAGCTACTCATCCAGATGATTTTCACATGTAGTGCACAGATAGTCCTAGGAATAGATGTTGAAAGTCAGGTTGGAAGTCTGAGTGATTGTCCCATGTCTTAAATGTTCTGAACACCCCTCATGGAAGAGTGTGCATACAACCTTCCTCAGTGTAATGTTGTCTGCCA
>NW_009649712.1:536498-538848 GCF_000708025.1 Charadrius vociferus
TCTCTTGATGGGGTGCAGAATATGGATCCCAAGTAGATGGGGACCCAGGCTGACAGCTCTAGGAAGGAGCCTCAACACTGTATGTGGGTGAGGTTTATACAATTCTTTCTGCTCTTCCCCCAGCAACCTGGTGATCCTGGATTACACATCGAGGGCCTGCTCCTTGTACTCCTCCTACCCAAGGACCCTGCACTGACACTGGGTTTCTCTGTGAGCTATGGGCACACATTGCTATGATAATGAGACATGTCCATCAACTTCTGAGCTCATAGTGCTGCAGGAATGTTGGCTGAACATGGGCCAACACAAAGCACAGTTTTACATGCTGAACCAAATTGGGTTGTGCAACCTTAATTGGGCTTTATATAATTTATTCATAAAGCACTGTATGAGCACTAGGAGGAGTCTTTAGTCATTGAATTGAGTAAACACACTGTTGTTGACTTGTCTCTTTGGCCAATCTGTTCTTCTGTTGGTTATCAACATGCTAAATGCCCAGTAAAACCAGTTGAGGTTCCTGAATATTATCTTTGTTCCACCGAAGTCAGGGCAGGAAGGACAGATGGCTGGACCATATTCACCACTTGCTCCGTATATGTTTGTGTCTCTATGTGTGCTTACGTGCCTGGACTGACAAACACAGACCATGTTCTGGTTTATATTGGAAATACATGTTGCAATACTGTATCATGTAAACAGTGACATTACAGTATTACAAGCAGACAGTATTTTACAAGAATCAATAATCATGTCAATTACTAATAGCTAAAACCTCTACAGACTTGTTTTCCAAGGATATCAGAGTACTTGGCAAGCATGGGGCTAATTCATGCTCCTATATCATTGTAGTGACTTTAGTGGAAATGTTTATGTACAAAAAGGTATAGAAACATTTGTCTATTTCTTACCAATGAAAACAGAAAAGATGAGTGAATCTTGTGTGGTTTCTTTTCAGATAGGACCTGACCTTCCCTACTTGACTGGATGCAATATTGGCTGTCCATTTTAATTGTCGTCTTTGCTCTAACATCTGTGAGACAAGGCTCCTCCTCAGGTCTACCTTTCAATGCTTTTGATATTCTGCTGGATTAGACCACTGATTTTACTAAGCCAAAAGAGATGACTCAAGAACCTTATCTTCACATTTGTCAGTGTGCTAGAGTAATTGAAAGGAAGAACTATAATACCATAGAAAGAGGTCCCTGTATGAAGGCACAATTAATGAAACTGCTCCAAGCACCTTCTACTAGTGTGTGCTGCTGTCTCCTTTCCTCTGAACAATCTGTGTAACGCCCATCCTAAGAATTTTTTGGCTGCTGTAGTATCAAAACAGAAGGCCTTACAGATTGGAAGGTAAATGAAACAATTAATCCATGATTTATAAATGAGACATTTGTGAAGGTGAAAGAATGACCGCTTTTCCTGGATCCCAAAATCATCATTCAGTAGATCCTCAAATCTGGGCCAGCCAAAATTGTTTCTCATGCAGGTATCAGAGCAAATGCGTTGGCACAGCCACACAGAGCCACTAGCATAGAAGAAAGAATGAAAAGGAACAGTACATGAGAAATCATAGAAACATTGAGAAATTCAGGTTGGAAGGAACCTGTCACCTAACCCAGCTCTTCACTCAAAGCAAGGCCAGCTACATGGGCTGCTCTGGGACTTCCCAAGTGTTTACTGTCTTCCAGGATGGAGATTTCCCATCCTCCGGGCAGCCTGCTTGCCCAGTGCTTGCCTGCCCTCATAGTGAACTTTTCTTTCCTTATATGGTTTGATTTTCTCACTCTCCTACGTGCGGCCATTGCTATTGGTCCTATTGCTGTGCACGTCCAAGGAGAGTCCGCCTGCATCTTCCAATACATTTCCATAAGGTAGCTGAAGACAGCAGTAAAATCACCCTCAGCCTTCTCTTTTTAAGGTTGAATAAGCCCAGTTCCCTCACTTCCTCCACATACATCATGTACTCCAGACCCACACCTATCCTATCTGCTAAATCCTCACCCCTCTCAGACCTTTTTGAATCAAGGATAGACCAGTGCAATTGAGCGAGACTGTGACCCACTGTCCAAATCATGCCCTACTAGAATGAGGAGCAACTGCACTGAGATTGTTGGGGTATTGTTAGACCTATCTGGGCTCCAAAATATTCTTACACCAGCAATTTTTAAAGTGCAGCAGTCTCTGGATCAAAAGTGTTCATGACTGTTGCTGCCAAGGTAGTTCTAAATTTCTGCTCATTGTAGTTATTGCTACGGGAACATTGCTGGCATAACATTTTCTCCTGGAGTCTTTCTAAAGCACCTGCTTCATTCACCACATGTGCAGACATAAGCCAGGACAGATGCCC
>NW_009649712.1:538877-545084 GCF_000708025.1 Charadrius vociferus
GCCCTTTATCAGAAAAGAGGCCACCCAAGTTCTTGATTTTAGGAAGGCGGCAGGAAAGTCTTTGGAGAAGTAGCAGCTCCCTTAAAGTGTTTAAGGAAACCCTTTCCAGAGACAATATTAAAAATGCATGGGTGGGGTGAGAGAGAAAGAATTCTTATTTATGCATAAAGTTACACATGGAGACAATGTCCAAAATCCCTGAAAAAAAGAGTCTGTGTGTCTCTGTTTTCCTGAGTTACAATAGCATGTGTTTAGTATTACGGCTAATCCCTTTTAGGAGCCAAAGTTAACATCTTCCAAAGCATAAGGGTGTTTTTTTTTTTAAAGCTCAGTTAAATTCTAGTGCTTCAAATCTACTTATAGCAAAAGAAAAAAAAAATCTGGAAACTCTTTATTTAGTTCCTGTAGTTGAAACAATTATGTAATTGGATAAGCAATCAGGCCAGTTCAAATTGGTGAAATTTTGCATTACAGAGCAGAACAAATTATATTTGAACCTGGGGAAAATAGTAATATAAGAAATGTAGTGCTTTTCTTTTGATTAAGAAATGACAGCCACATAGATATATTCTAAAGGGGTCTTATTTCAGCTTTAGGAAACAAACCTAAAGACTTCATGGGATGACATATTGTGCACATCCCACAGCGCAGAGGTGTCAGGATGGCTGGATGCAATGAAAGGTGGCTAGAGAGGGTGTGGAGGCTGGGCACACTTCTCACATCCCAGCGTATGACATTCCAGTCACTGAGGTTGTTGCCTGCGGTTTTTACGTGCTCAGCGTGTTGAAGTCAGCAGGTTCTTGAAGTAGCGGGTCGCAAGGGGGAGGTAGGAGCAGTTCGCAGCTCCCCATCCTGTCCTTTCAAGCAGCACAGCTGTTGGATCAAGATGGTAAAGCATGTATGTGTTTCCCAAATGGCTTAAGTAATTTGTCTTTAACTCAAATCTCTTTTAGGTTGTGGAATAAGGGGCTTAACTTTTAACAATATCATCTCAAGCAAAGCTTCTGGGAGCTGTGAGTGTGTTTATTTTGTTAGGGGCTTTCTGTGGAATTTCTGGTAGGAACAGCGTAAAAAAGAAGGTTGTATAACTGGTGCATTAGGTGGATTTCTCATGTAGGAGAGGGCATAAAGCTAAAAGGGATGTCACTTTCTCCAGAATCAGTTCTCCCTCATCCTCTACCCTTCGATAGCCTTCAACTCCCATCTGGCTGGTAGCGACACTGTCCTTGCTGTGGTGCCAGGCTGTTGGGGGCTATATGCAAAGCAATGGCAGCAGGAGCATGTGGGCAGGACAGGCTCCATCTCCGCGGTCAGTTCTGCCGGGACTGGGTCTTCTGCCATGGTCTTCAGTTCAGGACTCACAGAGAGTAGGTTTCCTTTTTCAGATATGAATTGCCTAACAAAATATAGTATTTCTATTTACTGTTGTTACAGAAGTGGTCTTTAACGATTTTCTTGTTTTAAGGACTTAAAGGTTAGGACTCAGTACAGCCCTTCATAGTGCCTGGAGAAGGGGAGTGCTGACAGCAAGAGCCGTGATCCCTTTCAGGAGTCAGCTCTGGCAGGACAAGGAAAGCACAAAGCTGGTGGAGTTTCTGCACCTTATCCCTTCCTCATCCAAGGACAGTTAATTCCATATGGTTTAAAGCAGGGAAATTGAACAAGAAGCAAAAAGGCCCCTTAATTAAAACCTGAGGGATTCAGTACGGACTCAGTGCCACCCAGTGTCAGCCAGAGTTCCCATGTATCCAAGTTTGATTTCCTGCAATTTGTTTCATCTCACCAAAATACTGAATAACAAATCACTTTCTCAGATAGCACAAGGAGATAAGTCATAATTCCACAACACAGCACTTGCAAATAAAATGTTAGCGAGGTCTCCTTGGGCAAATACCAACCCGAGTAGTGAGAAGATGACTTCTGGTGGTTTTCTTCATGAGCAGAGCAATTTGCTTTTTTCATTAATCTAGCAGAATGAGTAAAACACCAAAGTGTTAACTTGATTGATACTAGCACTGCCCGGGCTGCCAAACTTAGCTGATAGCTAATTTGTACAGCTGCTTTTATCTGACTGGTCCAGTAACTTTTTCAGAGTTAGGGGGGAACATAACCAGATCCATTTTCTATAATATTTTCAGAGAACTGACAGGAGAAACAAGCCAGATCAAACATGGGCATATCCCTTTTCTACGCATAAGGCCAGGAGAGAGTGAACCACAGGAAAAAACATGAATTTTCCATGTTTTTAGAACTGGATAGTTCAGCTAACCACATCCAATGAGCCAAGGCAAAGAGAGAGGAGAAAATATTTTACTACAGATCAACACTACAGCGATGAAGACTCACTTCTGCAGGAGAAGAGCCACCACGCTGCGGTGTTTGCTAATCTTCTCAAGCTTGGCCCCTGGGTTTTTCCTGTTCACACTTCCCTTGACATTCAGATCTTTCCACCTCACTCTCTATCTGAAATTCAGAAAGAAAATACTTTTCACAGCTGAAGGCCCCTCTGCTCTGCAGAGGTGTTTGTGTTTTGTACAGTATTAGAGGCTTGCTCTCTTGTGTGCTTATTATTTACCCTGCACTTACCCAGCTGCCAATCCCTCGTGTTATGTACTCAGACTTTGCAGTGGGGACTTGAATACACTCAGATGAAGTTGCTTTAGGAGAGGAAAAACAGCAGTTTTGTAATTCTCACTGTTTTTGAAGCCCAGTTGTGAATGTCCCCGTTCCTCTCATGCAGGCAGAGCCATTTTCAGACATAAAAGCCTTACAAGAACTTATGGATTTGATTAGGTAGATTAAATAGACACAAGATGAAATTTGCAGTGATCTTCCTGAGAGACTGAGCAGTGGATGGGAACAAGAGCCTCCTTACCAATTTGAGGTCTAATCACTTTAACCCCTCTGTGTTTTACAGGCCAAGCCAGCAGAGAGAGATGCTAGAGAAAAAACGGGCTATCCAAAATTGTTACGAGGGTCCGGTGAGTGCTCTGCCCAGTCTTCAGCCATTTCTGAGGTCGGTGGTGGGCCATAGGCTGGTAGGAGTCACAGCAAGGATTAGCTGTGGTGTGAACGACCCATGTGAGTTGCTACAAGCTGGAGAGCAGAAACTTTCCCAGTCACATCTAGGCTGCTCGCTGCCCCGCAAGGGACGGGTGCAGCCGTGGGAGCTCTTCACGCCACCTACTGCTGGTGCTGTCAGACCGTGCCTTTCCAACAGTGAGATGTCAACCCTGTATTTCGGCAGCCTGTTATAGATGACTTATTTAAATTAGTCTTTTGCATTTTCTTTCCTTCACTCATCTCTTAGAAGAACACCAAGCAGCAAATCTGGCTGCACCCTGGTTCTCCACTGCGCGCTATGCCCTTCACCTTCACAGTAAAACCCAGAGTATGTGACAAAAGCAACACTCGTCAGTTGTGATTTTGCTCAGAACTGCCTATCACACAGCCTGGAAGCAAAGCAAATGAGAAATGGCAGTCCCACACTCAGGTGTATAATTGGCCATCGATTTATTCCATCCAAGAGGTGTGCGCACACATCCCACACGCACAGCAGACCCCCTCAAAGCAATCTTCCCCGTAGGCCTGCCATCAATACCAACACAATTTGTTTCACAAATAAACTGTGTTGGAAAACATAGAAGTCAGAAAGTCCATCTAGCACTGTCTTCTGTCTGACACCCACAAGAAGCAGATTATTGAGGGAAGAGGTAGGAAACATGGCAAGTACCGCGTTATCTGTTCCCCGTTTATGCCGTTCCAGCCTAGTTCCCTGCACCCAGTGCTTTAGGGACTGTGAGCTATAGGTAGCATCTGAACAATCTTATTTAATAGGTCTCAATGGACTTCTTTTCCCTGACTTTGTCTAAACCTGTGTAGGCTTTTGGCCTCCACAACATCCTGCAGCAATGAGTCACGATTCAGTTATGCATTGTGTGAACAAGTACTTCCCCTTGTTTATTTTAAAATAAATCTGTTGCTTGCTCTTTTCACCGAGCACCCTTCAGTTCTCATGTATAACAAATAATGCCCTCTTTTTCCTCAGCCACCTTCTCCACACCATTTGTGACTGTAAAACCCTCTTTATTACCCCCTTTTAATCACTCCTTATGTCCTTCCCATTTATTGCTATTCAGTGCCCTGGGACCAAGAACCCAACAAGATCAGTGTCCTCAAATGAAATCCAGTATTTTCTGGGGCAGAGTAGTCTGGTGTCACCTATAAATGCCAAAAAGCTTGGAATTAGACAGTGGCAGATAGATTAGGCTGTTACACCACGAGATACAAGCTTGCCTTCAGTGCTCATTACGGGCAGAATCAATCTGAACAGAGGATTTATTCGGCGCTGAGAGTGCCCTCATTTGAGGAGGCCACCTCACATTTTCCTGCCAAGGAGGGTAAGACCTTGCCTGCTTTGTGAGCTTTCTGACTGGACCCCAAGCCAGTCCTGTAAGCTGTTCTTCCAGCCTTGTGCTTTCTGAGGAGCATGCACAGATGCCTGAACCAACAGTGATCCTTATGAAGCGGATCGATCGCTTTATGACACAAAGGTAAAAGTACCCGTGGAAAGATGAAAAAAATCCCCAAGCGTATCACTTCAGGATGGTGAAACGCACAGGAAGATATGCCTCATCTGCTTCTAAATGCACCAGCTCTTGTACTCCATTTTGCTACAGAAAGTTTAACCACAGCAAAACCGAGCTCAGCAGGGCTCATCGTCTGTGGACTGAACTGTGTCTCCTGGCTAAAACAAACCCACCTTGACTTTTTGTTCAGTAACGAATCCTTGGGCAAATTAGTCCAAAGTACAGCTCAACAGAATTCAAAGGAGATGGTTGATGTCCAGTTATCACCAACATGGCTGTGCTTGTCTTTGAGTCACATAAAAATAAGATTTTGGAAGTTTAAGGCGTGGAAATGCTATTGAAACCACATGTCCCTTTGGGTTGTAAATGCAGCATCCTTTGGCTCGAGGGTTTGCTACAAGAACAGAATGAACCTCAAACAACACCAAAAATTGTTGAGGGTTATAGAAAATTAGCTAATTATCTAACATGGGGCAAGGATTTCTTTATTAGAACAAGCAAGTGCTTGCCATGTTTGTTGGCATCTCAGGACCAGTTAACAAACTGTAACACTCTTCTTTCAAAACAGTTTGACAATGCCATTTCAAATGAGTATGAGTCATGGGACTGACCCCGTCGGACTGGTATAAGATAAGGTTATACCAAAGGAATCTGACAGAAGTGCAGAAAAAATGTCTGCCCACTTTGCCCACTGTGTATGTGCCCCTAAGAGGCAGCCATTTTAACAAAGCTGGTATTTGTTCTCACTTATTAATATTACAGCCAGGCAGATGAAAGCACAAGTATAAAAAAAAATGAAAATATTAAAAAGTTATAAATACTGGTAGCTGTAGATGAGCCCTTAAAATACTGTCAGAGGTCAGTAATCTCCTAACCCTAATGGCCAGGGACTGACAGACTCCAGGCCTGAAGTTTGGTAAAGGAATTTATTCTTCCAGAAGTGATGGATTGAGGTTACATTTCAGCAGCAAGGTCACAGCAGTGAGATAAGGGAATACAAGGGAATCTGTTACTCATCATAGGTTTATCTCACTGGACCGCAGTGTTGCTACTCCTAATTTGCACCAGCGCAAAGGTGAGCTGAAGGAGTTCCCTGCTGCATGAGTGGTTGTGTAAATAAAACATGACATGTTTCACCAGCTATGCCAACACTGAGCTACTTTTCTATCAGGTCAAGGATTCCCCATGGGGGAAGGTCAGAAAGGATCTGTGGCGCCCAAACAGGTTGCCTGCTCCAAACAATGTGGGCTTTGATGGTGAAGAACCACAGACCAACCTAGGGCACAACCTGAGCGCTGCCCTGGTCCCAGAGCTCTGTCCCAGCCCTGGTCTCTGAGGAGCTCTCACCATACCACAGCTACAGCCTGCTGGTGGTTTTTACCTAGGCTGGCAAGCCACTGAGGAAATCCTCACCAAAGAGGTGTTCCTGGCACCTGCAGCCAGTGGCACCTAATGACCCCATTCATGATGGACTGGGTGCTTGGGCAAGGGTGGGATTTCCCCTGTGGCTTCCTGGAAGGGACCAAGTGAGTTCAGACGCTGTAGTGATCGGGCAGCTAGAGATTCACAGCAAAAAATACATGAAAACATCTTGTTTTGTTTCACTTAGAGGGAAAGA
>NW_009649712.1:545143-545733 GCF_000708025.1 Charadrius vociferus
AAACATCTGGTCTTGCTGCACTTAGAGGGTAAGAGAGTGACTGGAGCCAGAAAGGGGACCTAAAAGCAGAGCTCAGATGGTTTCTTCTATGGAATGATGAGACTGTCCCCAGAAGTGCATTGGTTTCTGCACTTTGTGGTCTCCAGCCTTCTCAGATTTTCTGAGCCTTTCTACGCACTGTTAGTCTGTGGCTCTGGGCAGAGGGAGAGGAACTTCTTTGATTTTCCAAAAAGCAAGAACAGACTCTGCCCAGTGCTGGGAACTGAGCATATTGACCCTGATCCTGTTCCTGGTGAAGCTGGAGCAGAGTTAAGGCCCATAAAGTAAGGCATATCCAACAAAAGCAAGGATGACTGAAATAGCCTCTACTCTGGACTGAACTAGATGTGGCAGAGACAAAAATTGTGGTTCTGCCGCTTGAACTGTGAAGCTGGCTATGAGAAATCTGTGATGGAGTCACAGGTCCTACTCGAGCAATGGAGAAAGATGCCATGCTGGTGTTACGCTTACCATGGAGAGATCTCTTATTTCACTGCTCTGGCAAACTGCTGCCAGCAGGGGGTTTGTTGGGTTTCGGTGTTGGCTCCCCC
>NW_009649712.1:545757-559744 GCF_000708025.1 Charadrius vociferus
TGCTGGAGAAAATAATTTTTCTCCTTTCTGTGTTTGGAAGTTTCTGGACTTTGACCCCTGCCTGCGCATGGAGCTGTTCAGGGTCAGCTCCTGGATGAGGAAGGGGTCAAAGCAAGGGATATCAGAAGGATGGCTCTGGAGAGCATCATTGCAAACATTTTTGAAAGACACTGAAAAACTGTTCCCGATACGTCTGGTGTGGAGCCATCGCAGCCGATGAAGATGAGCTCCCCTGCTAGAGGGTATGGCAGGGAGCAGTCAGATAACTGCTCTACAGCCACGAGTCTTTGTACGCTCAGAGAAGAAAAAAGGGCCTTTCCCTTTTTTCTTTCTTTCCGCTCTCCTTGGCTGTCTCTCCTCATTTGTCAACATTATGTGCTGGAGAGAGGAGCAAGAAGGTGCACTGGGTTTGGCTGTGGTAGAGTTAATTTTCTTCATAGTAGCTTGTATGCTTGCTGCCTGCCGGGGTAAACCACGACAAGAGGGAGAAGTGGCAGTTCCCCTCGCCTCCCCCTGCACTCCCACACCCCTTCCAGCTCCTCCGGGAGGTCCCAACATCTCCATCTCACTGCTGGAGGATGCTCCCCCTGGCAGCACTGTGGGGTGGGATAAAGCAACCCACGCCTATGACTTGCTGGGGACTGAGAGCAGCTGTGCATGAAGAAGGCTTGGAGAGGCTTATTTTTAAGCCTTCTCTGGGACCTTCGCTACTTTCACCTAAATAAAGCAAACGCTGGCTGAGAGCTCTGCTCCATCTGGGAGCTGAGAGCCTGTGCTTGGTGGGATGGAAAAGCCTCCATCAGTCTACACTAAGAGTATTTTCTTTGCTTGTGAACAGCCAATGACCCATGCAATTGTGTTGATGGTGCTATGGGAAGAACAGCTCTCCAGGAGGAGAAGGCTCTGATAAACTGGCCTTGAACAGTCAGTACAGGCCACTGTTCAGCTGAAGAGAAGCCTGATGGGGTTTTTGGACCCCCTAACAAGTGCATAGACCTATCTGTAGTGTGGATGGGGGCAGAGGGTGATGACCAAGCAGAGGTGCTCCAAGAGACATGTTTTGCTTTGTGGTTACGCTAGGGCAGCATCTGTAGCAGCAGCTATACCCAAACCACCATGGGGTTGCATTGGCCTGAACGTGAAGGCTGATGAGCACTGTCAGGATGTAAACATGTCCTGCATCCACTTGGGCATTTGAGGGATGTAGATTCAGATCTGCCAGAACTTAGGTGCATCCTGGGTGCTACCAATACGGTGCCAGAACATTTTCTGTAGTTGCCAGCTATGACAGCTTCACAGGGGCGTTCCTCAGACCCACACGTGGTGAAGAGCTCTCTGAACATGCAGCAGCAGCAACCGAAGGATTAAGCATTAAGATTCTGCACACCCCCACAGGTAACTGGCAATGCTGGAGGGTTGCAGAGCTCACTGCCGGGGCTGAGGTTTGTGGTGGACACCAGGATGTGGATGCACCAGAGGGACTTGGTACACCTCCCCAGAGAGCACCTGCATCAAGGCTGGGCCAGGGAGAAGTAGGATGCTGCCGCATCTCCAGCCAGGTCTGTGCAGACAAGCTGGCCCCAGCATGCAGCCCCAGCACTACCCACAGAAATTGTGGTGGCTTCCCATAAGATCAGAATCAATCCCTTCAGCCCTACACAGTCATCTTGTTTGCTTGCTTAGCCTTTCCCTATATATCCCATAGACAGTGCAGGGAAACTTGTTTATTCTGGTATGGCCGTGCCCATGTGTGTCTGAGTAAGCTGACATTGTCCCAGCCTGAGCTTTCGCTGTTCTAATAGCTTCAGGTTTAATCGTAAAGCACTGTTATAAATAATGAATTGTGAGAGACGACGTCTTCCAGTAAATCCCGCTGTGTCTGCTTATGTTTGGATCACTGCATTATGCTAAAGTCAGCTGCTCAGAAGCTATTAATGTGGGGAGGCACGGAGTGGGTGAGGGAGAAAGGGAGAGAGGCATTAGTATGCTTTGTTGGGTGATGATTAAGGGGCAGTACTGGGGTGACTGGTTTGATGTTCAGGGTGGCCTGACTCTGCTCCATGACAAACCATTGGCAAAGCCAAGGCTAATTCCGGTAGGAGCTGGATCAGACAGTTTTGTGCTTGATTCACAGTACAAGGGGGAATTTAAATCGTTAATGGACTCACCCGGGAAAGGTGAGGGACAGATTAGCAAGCAGGGAAGCAGGAGAATGGCAAAGAACTTCAGACAGGGATCAAAGGATATCCCCTTCCACTTTTACAACGGATCCATATGGACTTCAGGTGGGATCTGCTAACCCCACAGTGAAAATGTTCATATTGCTTGTACAGCTGGAACATGCTAGTCCTGAGGACCAGGGTGCACAGGATCAGCAGCAGGAGCCTCTCCTTGTGAGGAAATGACTTACATTACACTGGCTTTTCTCTGAAAACAATATCATAATTAGACAAGGCCTGAATCAAATTAAACACAATTTAGAAAATATAGATGGGACTTACTTGATCTCCTTTGAGCAGTACCATGAGTTTTGATGGATTTAACCTCAAAACTCCCCTGCGAAGTACATGCCCCATAGTTCCCAGTTTATTACTGAAGAGCTGAAGCACAGGGAGCCCAGGCACTGCCCAGCTCAGCTTTGCAAGACCTGCATGATGCTGGCGACCAAGAACAGAGCCATCCAAGTGACAGACGCCATGCAGAAGACCCCGAATGAGCACGGGCTTTGCGGGCTATAGTGTCAGAAGCCGTATAGCCAGGCTGAAGCACTGCTGTACCCGAGGGGAGCATCCCCCAGGGAAGGTGGGCTGTGCAGCCCGGGCCAAAGGAAGCACGTGGCTCAGGGCTCCCTCCTCCTCTCTCTGCACAGTACGTGCTGTGCTGTATCATGCTACCAGCCCGCCAGGCTCACTCGCATCTCACTGCACACAAATGCCCTCAATCTCCTCTTCAGAAGTGGCTCGGTGCACGTCCCCACCTCCAAAGGTTTGCTTTTATAACCCCCCCCGCACAGCCAGCCGTGGATAATTAACACCGATGGAAACAAAGGACTTCACAAGCCTACCCAGAAATGGACTGATTGGAAAGTCCTGCTGCTCACCAACCTGTTTTAATGAAAGTAAATGACTCTAATGAAACATCGTGCTGCGAACAATTGCATGCCAGCTCCGGACTGATCCAGCACAATTCCCAGGGCTCGCTCTGCCCTGCGTGGCTGAAGGCAGCATTGCCCCCACCAGCCACACATCCTTCCCTCCAGCTGGGGGTCCCGTTCACAGACCCTTTGTGTCTAAGACATGCACCCTTGGCCAGTCCATCCTGCTGCTCAGCCACTGCCACCGAGGGGTCACTGTCCAGACTGGGGCTGGAGACCCAGGTAAAGCTCCAGCCATACAAAGCAAGGAACAGCTTGTGTTTCCAAATATCCCGTGTCCCATCTCCCTGACTTTGACTCAGTCCACCCCCAGGGACCTCATGTGTTACAGGAATCTGGATGGCAAATTTCGGTAAGAACCTGAAATATTGCCTGTGAGCAGTGCTTTTGAAATAAGAGATTACTTTTTAAATAGCACGTGAGCTCTGGCTATTTATTTACTTGTTCAGCACTCTTAATTTTTAAGAAAAACTTTATTTAGTTTTAATATAGAATGAAACATTTCCTGATGTTTCAAGATCATTCAAATTTTTCACTCATTTAGGTTTTATGTGGCTGTTTCTACTGCTCTGCTTTTCCATCCTGAATCCTCCTATCTGGCAATAATGGAACTTGGAGAAAAGGAGGAAAAAAATAAAGAAACCCATTCCCTTTTTTT
The DNA here is from genome assembly GCF_000708025.1 of Charadrius vociferus. Lineage (NCBI taxonomy): Eukaryota > Metazoa > Chordata > Aves > Charadriiformes > Charadriidae > Charadrius > Charadrius vociferus. The sequence goes on from NW_009649712.1 coordinate 549,570, forward strand.
TTGTGTGTGTTTTAAATCACACTGGGCCAAAATGAGAAACATGGTTTTACTGCAGATTGGAAAAATTCCATGGGGGAGCAGGGAAACAAAAAAAAAAAAAAAAGAGAAATTTAAATTGTTCTAATCATCTTCTGACTAGGATTGCTCCCATTTCCACCAGCTTCCAGTTCCTGAAGCCCTTACTGAAGCAGGCAGTCCCCATGCCTGCCCAGAGCTGCTGCAGAGTCCTTGTCTTACACTCCTGCCTGCAGCGTTTCAGCCTCCAGCCAAGACAGAGAGTGCTGCAGACCCCAGCATTTAACCTTTCAAAGGGCTCCTCTGCCTCAGAGACACATTGTGCAAATCTTCTCTACTTAATGGGCGTTCTTGGCCTGGCCCTGAGATATTGAGTGGTTATGGCAGAGAAAGAGTCTGTGATGGGTGATCAATTTAAGATGGTAAACAGTCTGTCAAGGACTGTTCCAGGAAATGCTTTTTTTTTTTTTGAGTCATTTTTATGTGAGAACATGAGGAGGGTAAGTAGAGAAAGCTAACAAGTGTATTCGCTTGGAATTAATAACATCTGAGTGAGATACACAGGCTTCCCATTAGCTAGCAGTAGCACAGAGACATCCTGGAACCTAGATTTTAGGAATGGATGAAGAATAACAAATGCCAGTGATGTAACTACTGCAGAAAAACAGATTTTTCAAGACAGCATTCACCTGTTAGGCTGGTCATTTCCTTCCAGTTCGCCTAGGCAAACTCCTGTTTGGGATGGCACTTTATTCTCTGGTCAAACCATTCTGGGCTCAGAGAAGCTAGAACCTCAGCTGGTTCAAATCAGCAATATCCCCGTCACCACCCAAAGCCACGGGAGTTAAGGCATTTGCACCTGTGGAGTCTTCCTCACGAGAACTGCTGAATGATCTTGGGACAGACAGACAGCTGAGAAAAAGCTAGGCAACAGCAAAGGGTTTCTGACCTTCTGTCCTGACCCTGAAAGTTGCACCTAGTTTAGGAAAAATGAAGAGTGGGTTGTTTGTTTTTTATTTGTTTCTCTCTATCTTTTTTTTTTTCTTCCTTTTTCCCAGCACCAAGCAAATAAGAGTCCACAATGGGCCTCTGAGTCTCCCCCCACATCCCAGGGATGCCTGTAGCTTCCCTCACCCAGTTTCATGGGACTCAGCCCTTCCCTTAGGGTGCAGCCCACCTCCTGGATGCGCTTCCTGGCCAGCCCTCCAGCCACTGGAAGACAGGGCCTCTCCATTGCTTTTAACAGTGCTTTCTGGTTTATCCTGGGTGAGAATTTAGCTCTGAATTCCATGGGAGTCATGTGGCCCCTGGGTTATGCCTTAGAGCTCCTGGACCTCTCTGGTCTTGCTATGGATTTGCTTAAGGTGGGCGAGCTGGCAACACCACTCCTGTTACAGGCTTTGGCTAGGTCCTGAGGAAGACCTAAACCAGCTCCTAACACCCCTCCCTACTTGTTATCTCTGTTTACCGTGTTAGTTCTTCTCTTTCCTTCTGCTGTGACTCAGTCCAGTGAGCCTGGGATGAAAGCAGCATCTAACAGCAATGACTGGAGTGGGACAGCACTGCTACCGGTTCACTTGGTCCCAGGGGTGATGACAAAATTGTGCTTGGGCCAGAGGCTCCCCAGAGCCCGTTAACCCAGCCATGACTGCGAGTGAGAGTTGCCCCAGGGCTGCAAGCTGACGCGGTCTTTATAGGCTGCTCATTGGTGTATCTGTGTGTGTTTAATAAGTTGAGGAGTTTGTTCAGTAATTGCTACAGTGAAAACAAGCCAGAAATAATGCAATGCACTTGGACTTATTTAACTATTTAATATTATCACAGGGAGATTTTATCTTCTGTTTACCCTTGAACACTCTTGCTCTTATCCTATCATGGTTCTTTAGCCCATCTCTGGATTCTTCTCTTGTTTCTAGGTGACGTTTTCCCTTTAGTCCCACATTCCCTCATAGGCACCCAAGTCTACTGCCTATCTCCTTCACCCTGACCTTGCTTTGTGCCACCTTCCGCACCATCCCGTCCACCAGGAACATAATCTCCACAGTGTGCTGGTAGCTCTTCTGTGCAACATCGTCACAACGGACCCACACGGCATTCATCCCTCCTGTCGCTGGTGCGGGTTGTGTTTCTCCTGTTCCTCTATTTCCTTTCCAGTGCCCTTGGATGAGGTGAGTGCACCAGCCAACCTCTTGGAACTCTTCACCACAATTACGCAATGGCAGAGCTCCAGGGAGAAGGAAGCTCTGGACCTCTTCAGTGAGAACCAGGGTGCCTGTGGGCAGGAACACAGGAAAAGCTGAAGAAGCCACAGAGCAGTTCCTGGTTGGAGTGGGGCTGTGAGTGGTGTAACAGCGGGGCTTACTGCATAGGGTCTTGACTGCACAGTGTGCTTTACTCATCCTCCCACTTCCAGGCACTGGTACCTTTGGTGATGAAGTAGTTGCTATAATTTCTTTTTTCCTCCCCTCCCCTCCCTTCCTCTCTCCTTCTTGTCATGTCACCACACTTATAACTTACATATACTCCTCTTGGATTAGAGCCTGCTGTCTACTGGGCATGACCCACCCAACGCATATACTCAGAAGTGCTAAAGAAAGGTAATGACAATGTGTAAGTCTCTTTCATCAGTGGATCTTGGAGTGCTCCATAAAAGATGCCCAGACAGACTCCTTTGCACAAGGGGGAAGCTGAGGCTGTTAAGGCTCTTGTCCGAAGTGACAGGATTCAAATCTAGGGATCCTACGCTTCAGTGCAATGCTCTGCGTTGTAGGTCTTTAAACAAAATGGCATGAAATAGCTCTCCTTCAGTTCTCCCCTTCCTGGGATAACAAAAATCACTTTGAAGTCCCAGGTCACATTTCACACATTGCCTGCTGTGTGTCTGTATCCACCCTCCCCTCTAGACTGGGACCAGGAGGATCATTCAAAGCAGCAGAGGAGATTGTTGCACGAACAAAAGCCCCTGGCATGGACACATGAAGGATATTGCAGGTTCAAAAGCCATGTATGACTTCTGCTGGCACAATCTGGGCAGGAAATTTTACAAACATGCCAACTTTCCTGTGTAACTTCACCTCTCCTGGCAGTATATGCATTCAGACATGTCTTCACCCCATACTTTTTCCCATTCCTTTTCAATTTGTTTGAACTATGTGTCTCTCATCTCTCTTCCAGAGAATGCACTGTCATTTCACCAGTGCAGAGAAAAAATGTGAATATTTAAAAGTAAAGAAGAAAAAAATCATATTTCAATCTCTTTTGTGAGTATTATGATGACAGAAATCATCACCAAAAATCAACAAGTCAGGAAGATCAGTTCCTGCCACAGTCAAGCCCTTTACCTCTTATTTTTCTGTTTCTTTTTTATGTCCTCATTTATTCTTACAAATCCTTCCTTTTACAGCCTTCTTTTCTTTATAAACACACCTTCTTTTATACCTTTTGGATCACATTGGGATTCAGGTACATATTTCTGCTTTCTTAAGGTCTGAAACTGTGTACGGTCTAATGCTCGGTATGGAGTTGTGTCGCAGCTAGGGGAGTTATTAGCAGCAGATTAAGCACGGATTAATTCTTCGCCCACACATTTCTTGCAGCAATCCAGATCTACTTATCTGTTTGGTATGATGATCTGGCAGAAAATACCATGAGCTCTTGGTGTGTCTGTCTCTGTGGCTAAGCAGCAGCCGGAGCAAAAAGGCCAGGAAGGATCACGGGAGGTGGCCCAATAGCTAAAGGCTTGCAAATGGGACATTGGTTTGGACAAGTGAAGCCTCAAGAGGTCTTAACTGGGTTAGTCACTTCAAAGGTATTTTTTTAACAGCTAGAGAGGTGACTAAAGGTGTATAAGCCTTCCATGACAACGTCTTGTTTGACTGATTGCCGTAGATAGAAAGTTTTGCCACAATAATAATTAGCATGCATTGCCTAATGTTTTTTTCTGGAGGTGGATAACGTCTAGGAATTTGCAGGGGAGAAGCGGGAAGAAGAGGGTTTGGAAAAAGAAGTTACAGCTCCCAAATACACAGCCTAACTTTTGCTGTCAGAAAGATTCCAGAGCATCCAGCAGATCCTGGGGCCGGTGCATGGAGCTGGTCAGAGGACTGAGGTGCAGTACCTGCTGCTAACCTTTTGCCTTCTCCTGGGCAAGCCAGCTCCTGCCTCAGTTTCCCTATTTCTAAACCAGTGCTAATTATATGTTTACTCCCTTTGTGAAATGCTTTGAAGCCTACTCATAGCCCTGTTACCTACAGGGCTGGTAATGGCTATTATAATGAAATTATAATCAAATTAAATATATATAATTTGTATATACATCATAATTAAATTATGATTAAAACTGCTATTAAAATTTAATTTTTGCATGACTGACATACACAACAGTTCCCAGTAGGGCAGAAGATTGCAAGTTCTTTCGGTACAGAGAAAAAACACCACTAATTTCAAGCTAGAATTTTAGAGTAAGCAAACCAACAAAGGAAAGCCTAAATTAAAGAAAAGTGTCAAGGGATTCCAGGATTATTAGTATTCTACTGAGCTGTTAAGGTATTTAAGCAGAGGTGCTTTGCAGCATTGTTTTGACAAACATATAAAAGTAGGAGTAACAGAGTTCAGTCCTCTGCATCAAAAGTGAAGATCCAGATCTGGTTTTGTCCATATTTTTGGTCTAAGCTCAGCATCCCTAATTCATAATTCAGACAGGTGTGGGGTTTTTTTTTGTAACTGGCAAGAGGTTTGATTCTCCCTTAATTTAAGTGGCTGTTGGCTGCCAGTCAGAGGGAACTTTACTCCTTCCCACTGGTTTGCAGTATAAGAATAATTCAAGCTTTGCATTAATTTGAAAGCTCTATCCTAAAATTCTAGCTTCCAGCAGTTGTTCAATTTAATAAAAAAAAAAAAAAAATTGAAATGTAAGCCAGGTTGATTTATATATGACTCAAATTCCCTGGGAGCATGATCTCCAAAAAAGAAAAAGAAAAACATTAATATAATGCAACCAATGTCAGGAGCAGGACACAGTTCTCTAACTGAAGATGGAGTGAATTGCATTTCCAATTTACCAACACATCAGTCACCTTTGTTTCAGAGGCTTTGTGACATTTAATGAGTTTGTCTTCTTAATGAGGCACTGGACGCATTACAGAAGTAGGGTTAGAGCCAGAAATGCATTTAGCTGCTTAATGCCCAATTCCCATGAATTTTAGTAAGAGTGAGGTGCAAAAATACTGCTGTGGGGTCCCTTTGCGTTTAGCTGTGATGGCTTTATATGGCAGAGGAACAAGGAACAAAACGCAACATTTTGCTTAAAGTGTTCAACTCCCCTTTTGTTGCATTGCTCTGGCAAATTCACCAAATCCCACCCCCAGCAGTCCCCTCGAGTGGGCGACTTCCCTTCAGACCCCCAGCAATCCCCAGCTCCCCACCAAGCTTATGAAGGGAAGGGATGAGGACCATAACAGACCGTGGGACTCCCTTTCCAAGATCACGTCCCCTCAGCAGTGAGCTTTCTTCGTCCTCCCTAGCCAGACCGTACCAATATGTTCCTCCAGCTTGCAAGCCTGGGATTTGTGCAGAAACTGGGCACAGTGAATGGGAGGATGACCATGCTGTGGTCTCGCTTTGACATGAGAAGCATGTAGTTTTTATCCAGACTGCAGGGTTGAGCCCTTCCCATCCGCTGGATGTTACCTAAAGGATCTGGGCAGCAGTGCACTTGAAGCCTTCTCCAACAGCAGCCAGCAAAGAGAGCTCATTTGGACGCGGCTGCAGCTCTCAGGAGCTATTTGTAGCACACTTGGCATGTTTAGAAAGATGCCCTCGGCTCGCCTGCCTCTCATTTTGTGTACAAGTGGTGCTGTGAAATCACACCAATTCTTCTGAATTCTCAATGATGGCAACATGGTTCCCACAGTCGCAGCCCAAGCATTGCTCCTACTTTGAGAGAAACTCTTGACATGTTTATCTCGTTGTGCTGAGACAGCTATCAACACGGCTCTGCTCTATGGCTACATGATTAGATAAATTACTGTTTTGTGGGAACTACACCTGGCGCATGCTTCTAGCTCAATATGGAAAACTAAAGGTCTATTTAGGTTACCTGCTGTGAGGAGATAAAGTGCTCTGTGCACTTCTTGCTTAGACATGAAAGCTTTGCCACCATCTGTAGTTAATGACGACTATGTTGTGGCTGAAGGTGTGTTAGAACCCCAAATCGAAACTGGGACTCTCCTTTGGTGGATTCTGCAGAGAAGACAGGCTGTACCACCCAGTCCCAACATATCTAAGTAAGCAGGAAAGTCATCAGGGGAAAGGCAGGATTGTATATCTAGGTCCTGAGGCAGAGCTTGACTGCTGCAGAGGTCCTTAGCGCATACTGACCTAACTCTGGGAATTAGGAACCTGGCTATTTGTGAGGAAGTTTAGTCTCAGGGACTTGCTGAAGGCCACACAGAGAACCCAGGGTACAGTTAGGAACTGAAAGAAAATCTCAGATTGTTGGTCTCTGCTTGGACCACAAAGAAATTATCTGATAATGTTCTTTATTATGAATCATAGAATCATAGAGTAGTTTGGGTTGGAAGGGACCTGTAAAGGTCACCTAACCCAACTCCCCTGCAATGGGCAGGGACATCTTCAACTCGATCAGGTTGCTCAGAGCCCCATCCAACCTGACCTTGAATATTTCCAGGAAAGGCACACCTACCACCTCTCTGGGCAACCTGTGCCAGTGTTTCACTACCCATATTGTAAAAAATGTCTTCCTTATATCTATTCTATATCTACGCTCTTTTACTTTAAATCCATTATCCCTTGTCCTATCGCAAAAGGCACTGCTAAAAAGTTTGTCCCCATCCTTCTTATAAGCCCCCTTTAAGTATTGAAAGGCCACAATAAGGTCTCCCAGGAGCCTTCTCCATGCTGAACAACCCCAAGTCTTTCAGCCTTTTCTTCACAGGAAAGGTGCTCCAGCCCTTTGATCATTTTTGTGGCCCTCCTCCAGACCTGCTCCAAAAGGTCCATGTCTTCCCTGTGCTGAGCGCTCTAGAGCTGGACTCAGTACTCCAGGTGGGGTCTCACCAGAGTGGAGTAGAGGGGCAGAATCACCTCCCTTGACCTGCTGGCCACGCTGCTTTTGGTGCAACCAGGATGCAGTTGGCCTTCTGGGCTGCGAGCACACACGGTTGACTCATGTCCAGCTTTTCATCCACCAGCACCCCCAAGTCCTTCTTCTCAGGGCTGCTCTCAATCCCTTCATCCCCCAGCTTGTATTGATACCAGGGGCTGCCCTGACCCAGGTGCAGGACCCTGCACTTGGTGTTGTTGAACGTCATGAGGTTCACACGGGCCCACTTCTTGAGCTTGTCCAGATCCCTCTGGATGGCATCCCATCCCTCAGGTGTGTCAACCACACAACTCAGCTTGGTGTCATCCGCAAACTTGCTGAGGGTGCCCTCGATCCCACTGTCTGTGTCATTGATGAAGATACTAAACAGTCCTGGTCCCAATACGGACCCCTGAGGGACACCACTTGTCACTGATCTCCCTCTGGACATTGAGCCATTGACCACTACCCTCTGGATGCGACCAGCCAACTAATTCCTCATCCACTGAACAGACCACCTACCAAATCCATACCTCTCCAATTTAGAGAGCAGGATGTTGTGGGGGACCATGTCAAAAGCCTTACAGAAGTCCAGACAGGCGACATCCGTAGCTGTTCCCTTGTCTGCTGATGTAGTCACTCCATCATGGAAGGCCAATAGGTTGGTCAGGCAGGACTTGCCCTTGGTAAAGCCGTGCTGGCTGTCTCAAATAATTTCCCTGTCTTCCATGTGCCTTAGCATAGCTTCTAGGAGGATCTGTTCCATGATCTTCCCAGGCACAGAGTTGAGGCTGAGAGGGTGGTAGTTCCCAGGGTCCTCCTTTCTACCCTTTTTATTGTGCTTTTAAAACAATCGCATAGTTGCCTAAGAAGAACAGGCAAAGGGCTTGGTCTGGCCGAAGTGGGGAAAGGGTGGAGGGACCATGGGCAGGGACACCTCTTGACAGGAGGAGAGGGAGAAGTAGCTACATGGCCCCGCTCGCCCCATCCCCACCGTGGGGTTGGTCCCACCAGCCAAAGGGACCCGGGGAGAGACACAGGGACCCCCCAGGATGTCATGGCGGGTCAGAGCGGCCTCCTGGCCATCTGAAACCCTTCCCTACCTCCCCAGTTCCCTCCAAAACTGTGCTTTTAAAACAATCGCATAATTGCCTAAGAAGGACAGGCAGAGGGCTTGGTCTGGCCTAACTCAACTCCTGCCAGTTTTGCTCTAAGAGAATTTACCCTTTTAGGAGCTATACGCTTCTTCCTTTCTCTTATCTCTGTGGGTGTCTTGGCAGCCACCAAGCCTGAGTAAGTGCTTCCGAGCTGTCATTTCTAGAAATATAGGTAATTATTTTTGCGTTGAGTTGCTTTTGTCAGCAACAGGTACTGTTGGAGAGTTTTACAATGGCTCCGGTGGGAGAGATTTCAGTGGTGGAGAAGGCAAGGAGACTTCCAGGAGATCTGGAGAAGCCTCTGGGTTGAAAGAGGAGTTTTTGAAGGAGGAACCTAGAACACTTTTCCATAGGGCAAGAGTGTGAGTAGGCGGGAGCCATTCTGCAGCAAGAGACTGTGGGTAACAACAGTTGATAAAGGTGCTTCATTCTGTTGAAACCTGGTTTATTTTGCTGAAACCCACTCACTATGAAACATCATTTTGGAGCTGAGTTTCTTGTTCTCCTGTACTACTCGAAGTGAGCCCTTCACAGTGCCACTAGGTTAGTCAAGATGAATACTTTCAAGGCTCATAGATACAACAGGTGCACCTTTAAAATGGAGAGAGGTTTTGCAAGAACTAGGAGAAATCAAGATTTATCATGTGAGATAAAGGTGGAAGCTGCTCTAATTATAGATTCAGTGCACATTGCATTAAGGATTACTCAATAATGAGATGACCACTGAGTCCCCACATAACCTCATTAAAGACTGATAGACTTGTCTTTTAAACATTTGCTCTTCACTGTGCCAGATCTTAAATTGTTCTCTCCCAGTAATGCAGCTGTACCTATTCAGCAGACCTAGCATTTTTAGGTTATTGAAGACGCATAAAAAAATGAATCTGCAATGCTTCAAATCTGGGATCTTAAATGCTGACTGCTTAGTCTCTCAGAGGACTTGTGGAACAACTGCTGGACTTCTAAAGGTTAAATTCTGCAACCAAATTCCATTATGTTTTTAGCAACATCATTCAAGTCTGGCTGGCTCAGTTACCAGCCTGATGAGTGCTGCATTGGCAGCCCTGCATGGTCAAAAGTTTGGATCATGCCTCATATCTGCATTTCAGTTTGAGATTACTTTCCCTGGTTCTCTCAAGATCTATAAAATCTTTCTTCGTGGTTGTGAAAGGACCACAGGGGATGCAAACCCACTGGGACACTAGCAAAAACTGCAAGGGGGTGGAGGAAAAGTGTTGGAGACCCACCACTAATCAATAGCTGAATGTTTTTGGCAAACTCCCACTCATCTTGAAATGAGCTTAGCTGGTTTCTTACAGGAGGAAAAAAAGGCTTAGGCATCTAAGACACTGCATCTGGAGTCAATGCCACATTTTTCCATAGATTAGTCCTGTGACTTTACCTTATTTTTTCCTTGTCCCATTCTCATATAAAATAATAAAATTTGCCTGTGATTTGTCTCCATCCAAAGTTGAGGTAAGTCAAGAGCATCTCCACTGGAGTCAATGGATTTGCAAGGATGTAAAAATCAGCGAAACAAGCAGTGATCAGTCACAAGCCTACTTAGAGTTAAGGTGTCCCTGGCTGTGTTTACACCTCACTGCATGATGTGTATATAATACTTGGCATATTATGTCACGATCTCAGATGGAGTCATTAGATGATCCTACCCTATAATTAATAAACATTGCCATGTTCACTGTTGTCTAAATATGACATGTAAAACTCTTAAGAGCAGAGTATTTTTCATTTGATAACCTCAAAACAATCCTAGAACAACACTCTGATTTCTACTTTAAAAATCTCTGCTTTTCACTGGTGTTACGGAAAGAAAACACCCCTCCCCCTTGTCTCTCAGTCTAGAGAACGAAAGGGGAAAAAAAAAAAAAACATTTATATGT
>NW_009649712.1:559778-585557 GCF_000708025.1 Charadrius vociferus
TACAGCATTTTGAAGTGAATCACCAACCTACATCTCATCTGAACATCTATTTTTTCCCCATAATCTGCTTTTAGAGGGGCTTTTAACTGCATCAGACTTTTCTTTTCCATTAAAATGCAGTCTGGGTGATTGGAAAATAGAATAGCCAGTCCTCATTGCTTAGTTTCCATAGTGAATGTCTGGAGCAAAGGTCTGTGGGATTATTCAATTACTGCAATAATGGCCTTTGACCTGGTAAAAACAATCCAAATGACAGAATTCATGTATTGGATTATTTTTAACATTAATCATATTCTATTTAGAAATCACAGTAGAACAGCTAGGGTTCAAGACAGACTGCAAACTATTTGTGTGTACTTTATTAAAGTGGCTTAAATTTTTACGTACATAGTTACACAAATGATGTCTTTAGGGATTTCCCCCCCGCTTCCTTACATTTACATACTTTGCTAAATGTGCTTCGGACTACAAAGCCTCCTCTCTCAGTAGCACATTACCAGCACTAAATACAACGACTGGTGTGATCTGAGCACTCTGTGTAGATATTAAATTGTAGATAAACAAATGTTCTTGATTCTGAAACTGCAGAAGCAAGGGAAAGCAACAACACCTTTCACTCAAGGCTGAACTGTTTGTTTCCATGGATTAAATGAAGAACGAACAGACTCAAACAACTGTCCCCCCTTAACATTGCCCCATGTCTACATGTCACAACCTTCCCCAGAACTCCACTTTGTGCAAGACATGACTTCAGAAAAGAGTGAATCCCCGCTCAGAAAGGACTTGTCCCTGGACAAACTCCAGGGAAAGATTCCTGGGATCACCAATACATGTGTCATCTAGACGCGCTCCCCTAATGTCCTCCAAGCCGCTGACTGCTGCCACAGCAGAGCCGTGCCACCGCTCCAACACACAGCGCTTACGGACTCAAAGCCCAGGTCCTCCCAAGGAGGGAGGAAAGACACAGGGCTAGCAAAGCAGGTCCGTGGGGCTGTAAATCATGATTAGGTTTTAAGTTCAAGTACCAGTTGAAAAACACTTGCTGTTCTTGCAAACTAATACAGGATCAGATGCTCTTGCCGAAATTTCTGGAGTTTTTTGTTGGCACTACACTACACCCATAGCAAGGACACTTTAAGGACACTGGCAAAACAAATAGACATCTGAAAAAGGAATTCACACAGCGCTAATGCTGGCAACACGCGGCTTCCCACCCAGACGGTTTAGAGACTACAAACCACATCTGCTTGGAAGCCTGGTGATTGTAAAGAAGATGCGCACTTGATCAGGAGCATAGTGGCCTGCTTTAAACACCTTCGTCCTACTGTGGGAAGAAGTAGATTTATGTTTTGGCATTGGAGGCGGTGGTACCATGGGCACAAACTTCTCCATACAGGTCCCCACAGGGGAAACTATCTCCTGGCTGCTTGCAGCAGGTTTGCTGGATGCCCGACAGACTTGCTTGGTACATCTTGCTGGTGGTATAACCATGCGGCAGCGTGTTGATTACCGTAAAGAGGGTGGTCCTGCTGGACTGATTGAGATGAAGGGATGGGAGCATGGTTCCCTCCGGTGAGACCTCCCTTGTCCCACGTCTGCTCATCCAGCAACCGCCGTTGGCCAATCACCGGCTGCACCTGCTGCTCCCACACCCCTGTGACCATCAGAACTCTGCATGTGCAGATGTGGATGTTTCTTTTGTGTTGTCTCATGCCAACATACACATCTCCAGTGAAAACCTCCCCATCAGGAGGGTATTTGAGGGACACATATTTACGCTCAGACAGACAGTAAAATGAAACTTTCACTGGTACAAAGGGATAGATGTCTGCCCTGGAGCTCCTGAAATACTAGGTGAGATGAATCCTTCAAATTGCCTACTACAGAGCAATTGTTATGCTGCAATGTTGTGACTGTGTGGCTGTGCTCTTACTCTGGGGCCAAGTAGAGCCCAGTAGGATTTAGATACTCAGTCTGTCCTGGCTATGCCCCAGGGCTGGATGGCTTTCAGAAGTCCCTTTCAACCTTTATTTTCGATGATGCTGTGATAAAATTTGAGAGAATGAAGAAAAGGTATAACTTTTTCCCTTGAATGAAAATTAGTACTTTCTTAACAGAGTCATACCCAATAAATCATAAGTGTTCACTACGACAGCAGAATATAGGCACTCTGTGATGGGTCAGTTATAAATGGCCCAGCAGAAGAATCTCTTTTACGCTGGGTGAAATCAGAAATAATTCAGTCAGAGCAGGTGACATGGCTTTGCTGAGGGGAAAATCAGATGCTAGAAACATGCTGCTACCTGGAGGGAGAGGCTGAATGAAAAGGGGTTCCAAAAAGCCCAGTTCTTCCCTGAGAGCCCTCCAGGTCCCTCCCGGCTCACTGGCAGCTTCACTGCTGCCTCCTGCTTGACAGGAATGTGTGTGTGTGTGCGCACGCACGTGCATTTCTGTGCGTGTGGCCAAGACACAAATAATACAGCCTCCAATGGTGTTGCCCTGGTTTATCAGTTGGCCTCATCACTGATAAGATTTGGTGCTGGGAGCAGGGAGAGAGTGCTGGTGGTGCTCGGCAGCATCCCTCCAGCCAGCAGCACGCTGCAAGAGGACTCCCCTGCACTGAGGTTTTGCAGCATCAGTGATTATGGCAGGCGGGAAATGGATAGGGACCCACCACGCAGATGGCCATCGCTGCAAGGTGTACCGTGGATGTATCTGCTGCCCCGAGAGCTCGCAGCACATGGGAGGTGTGAGAGGAAGGTGTAGCCCAGCGTGGTAGTCTTAAGGAAGCAGTGGGGGAAGATCCACATGATTTGTGGGGGTACATGCATGGACCATGGCTTTGCAAAAGGTGTTTGTGCTTTACCCCCTCATAACGTAATGGGATGCAAAAAGCAAAGTGAATAGACCTCAAGCCCACCACAAAGCACCGCAGGGAAAAACGGCAGGGCAGAAAGGGTGAAAGTGAGCCTGTGACATCATGTTCCTGCCTGAGGAAATGCCCCACAGGCTTAAGTGGTGCAAGGAGCGAGAAAAACAGCCGATACACAGTGCCAGCGGCAGCTGGTACAAACGGAATGCTGCCAGATCTCAGGTTGAGCAACCCTGGGATGAGCTCCTTGCTCAGCTGGGGATGGCCTTCAAAAAGCTGCCCCACTACTGGGGTTGCACTGGTTGGTGCAAACCAGGGCTGTGCCCCAACACATGGGGTGCAGGCAACCCTCACAAATCGAAGTCTTCCAGCCCGTCCCAAAAACTTTGGGCCCCACAACAGCATCCACATGCCCTCCCTCCATCTGTAGGCTGCTTTCCAAACCCAGCACTGAAAATGAGACTTCTGTCCACAGACTGACACAAGCCTGGTCTGAGCTGCTGAGCACTATCGGTTTCTGTCAGGTTCAGGGCTAACTGGATGGTTCCATTTAAAGTGATGGTAACCCACTGGCCACGGGTAAAAACTCTTTTATCTTGGGACTGGGAATTTCCAGTGCCCTGTCGCAGAGCAATGACTTTGCAGTGCCTCTGCCCAATTACCCAGCACCACACCCAGCGCTTTTGGCCATCCAACTGTTCAAAGCAGAATGCAGGCAGCTGGAAAGAAATCAACGACTTCAAGACAGGAGATGTACAGGCAGATTACAAAAGAGGCCATCAAGCACGTGCTAGCACAGGCTGCTGTAAAAGCACTGAGAGCTAATACATCTCGCTGTGTAAGTGCTGCTTTTGGTAGGGCTCTAATTGGGAATTTTTATTCAGCGTTGACTCTTTTTTATCAAGTCCTTGTCTGCATGAGGTTCTTCTAGGCATGGTAAAATGAGATTCATATTATCACATTTCTGCTCCTCCAGGCATTTTCACATCGCTTTTCGCCTCCGCAGATGAAAAGCAACACAGTAATAAGCGGCATTTCTGTAGAATATACTGCCTCCAGACACAAACTGCATTCACAATTACTTCTCCCTATGGGGAAAATAAGGCGACTGAAGACATAATGCTAACAGCACCTTACCTTCGCTAGGCTGCTTTGATCCTGGAGGATCTCACAGAGGTCCAGAAAATCTGATCCTGAAGCAATATATCATGTGAACTGGGCCCAGCATTTCCAGGATTATTTTTTTAAATACAAACACCAGTCATGCATGGGCAAAGCCTGAGAGGTTCTGACTATCATGTCTCCCATGACAGTTACGCATAAAAAGGGTGAGAAGCTACAAAAAATACCCATGGATTACTGTACACCCAAACATTATGTTTTTTTCCTTAAAAACTAATTCCCTTACTTGCATACCCTAAATCATGGCAATGTGCTGTTGACTATCAAGAGATGTGCAGGTAGAGAGCATGGCCATTACACGGTTGCAGCTGTGGTACAAGCAGAATAAGTGGAGCCGGGCATGGCCCAGAGATCTGGAATAAAACCATTTTGTTTCCTCTGTGGCTGTGAGGGACTGGAGTTACACCCATCTAGCTGTGGGGAGACCTGGGTGCCCATCTCTGCTCCTGGAAAACCCTTATCCCAAGTATCCTGTAGCCTGGAGGTTAGGGAACTACCCTGCTAGAGAGATGTTTGCATTGTACCATATGGAGAAGGGCTTTGGGTGTGTGTCTTCTATATCCATAAGTACAAGCTCTCTGAGAGCAGCTGGAGCCCCGTCCCTCTAAGTTCTTGCTTTCAGGGCACAGGCAGTCCTGCACAAACCCAGAAAGAGAAATGCATACGACAGCGGGGATCAGATTAGGCAAGAGCTGAATGTCAGTGGCATTACACTTACGAATGTAAGACTCTCCATTTCTTTCATTAACCTACCTTGAAGACAGGTGATGTGAAATAGGTGCTGTGGAGTCAAAAAACCAATGCTTCGTGTCTGGGACATTCCCACAGTAATAGTTTTAGCTGTAGTAATTCAGAAATCATCTTAATCTGAACTACCCACCCAAGACACTGACCATATCTAGCATTTTTAAGAGTGAGCTGTAAGCACAGTAGGGTGATTTAAGAAAAACATTAGGGGATCTGGCTCTCCTTATGTAATATAATCAATAGAGCTTTTGTGTGAACAGTATACTTCACACCCAACAGGAGCTTCTGACCACTGACTGACTCACAAAAGGACACGCTAGCAGAGATATAGAGATGCTGCATACAAATGCTGCCACTGGCAAAGCTGCAGGTCCTAGAGCTTTCTTTGTTCTCACACTGTGTTAATGGAAAATTTTACTTCCAATGCCTAGCTCTCAGCCAGATTTCTTTTCAACTTGGTTTTAAACTGCCTCACTAGACCATTCCTTAGGTGGCTTTGGTAAGTGCAGCTCAGCTTCCTGAGCCAAACTGAAATGAGAAGGGAAAAAACAAAACGTAAGGCAGGATGCTTTTGCTTATCAGCTGCAAGTAGACAGTTTCACAGGCCTGACTAGGAAAGTCTTCCCAAAATCTGCTTTCATAAACTCTCCAATCTGCCCTCCACTGGCTGGCTCAGAGATACTTTGCTGGCTCGGTAATGAGCTGTTATAAGTGAGACTCCTGTAAATCAGATGACTGGAGTCATTTGATGCTTATATTTGGCGTGCTGAGTCATAAGGATGGGGGTTACATCATGTCAAGTTAACCATGCAAAACGAACTACAGATGAAACAGCCATCACTGGGACACGCACTGGGAAGGTGCGTTTGTGCCGCACGGGTGACCCCGAGGTGCGGGAGCTGAGCGGCTGCGGTCCTCCCCTTACCCCATCCACGCCTCACCGTCGCTGGGGCTTTGTCCCCCACCCTTGCTGCTGGCACAACTCTTCCTCCTCTGGTAGGAATATCTCCTGCAAACAGTATATACAACAGACAGCTACAAGGCCCCAGATCATGGCTGGTCACAGACCCAGCTTCAGTGCAGGGTCGGACAGGGCGTCCCAGCCTGGACTCACACAGAGGACAACTGTATTTTTCTTTAAAACAAAAAAGCCAAATTATGTTGTTTTCCAACTCAGTGTTCCCTCTTAGCAGCCTGTCCCTGACCCCGCCTGTTGGCTGTACACTTCCCTCCTTGAGCTATGGCTTCATCCCCGTGGTCCCTCCTTCTCTGCACCTTCTTGCACCCTGAGTGGTCCCCAGCCCTGTGCCCTCTGTCTGCTTGTCTTCATTTCCACCTGCTGACTCTTACTTTGTGATAACTGCTAGGCAACCTTTAGAATTCCTAAAGATAACAATCTTCATTTAAGGGCTTAATGCAGTAGAGAAGCCCCGGCAGCCTCCCTCAGCAACACCTTTGGATAATTACAGTCGCTGTTAAATACTGCCCTGTGCTGCAGTTGGACGTACCCACTCCTCACATCAGTCTGTGGGATCTCTTTGTGCCTGTGGCTGCTCAGAGTTCACAGCAAAATCACAAAGACAAGCGGAGTGGAAAACAGCCATATTATCATCTTAATTTTTCATAGGGGTGGGGCATCTTACAATAGCGAGCATTTCACTCCATTTGTCTGAGAGTAGTCTCACACCGTAAAATACCTCAAAAGCCTGCAAGCTGAAGCCAGGACAAAAATCCCGTAACCTCACCAAAAAGCAGTGTTTGGATAACGTTATTCTGGTATTCCCCCGCGAAATATTTTGCAAGTTGCCTCGGACGGGACACTTTAACTTTCAGTTTTTCCTTTGGATTGTGGAAGGCAAAGAAACCTCAGCGCATCTGCAGCAGAGGCAAAATGATGACTTTGATGGTTTAGCCGTCAACCCACTCACCTAGGAGAAGGGGCACTCTGTGCCAGAAAACCATTTCCTTATTTTATCTGCTAAATATTTAATGCAAAATGCACAACATGGTCTGGCAATCACCTACACACCCTGACCACTAAGTGTTAGTCATATTTGCAGTGGTGCCCTCTCTGTCTGATCAGAGTCTAAGTTTGCTGCTGCACAGCAGACTCGTTTTCAGCAAGAGTGATGGGAAGTCCCACCAGCCCCCACTGGGCTAACTGGTGAGCAAGCATGGATTTGAATCCCTTCATGCACCAAACCTGGCTCCCCGACTTCTTGGGCCAAAGCTCCAGCCTCTGTGGAATCACTGAGAAAGGAGGAATGGGAATTAATTTGGAAAGAAAAGAAGCAGCTCTGGTGAGGTCTGCGAAAGGTGTTGTATCTATACCAGCCTTCAGGAAAGGGTGCTGGACTCCAGCTGGGTGTAGGTGTCTCCTTGCAGTCCTGAAAAGGATGCTGGTCCCATAGCAGGACAAGTTTTCAGGTATACCCTGTACCGGATGGTTTTACCCCTGTGTCAATGTCAACCACTGACAGTCAGCGTGAAGAAACCAATGCATTTAATGGGCCACTGCAGGTGGAAACTGGGAGAAAGGCAGAGGCTAGGTGGCCAGGTCTCCTGACTGGCTGCTGGAGAGGGCTCTGTTCAAGCATACAGTTACAGAGTCTGCCTGAACGCTCAGAATCTCTGCAAGGCACAATGCTGTGCTGAGATGTCCTCACTTTCCATACAGTGTGGCGGGGTATTTCTTAGGGACTCCCATTACCTCTGATGGTACAGGAGTTACCTTCCCTCTCACCGACTGCTTATCCCTCCTCCAGCCATATACATACTTCAGTTATGTGACTGCTTTTGTGTTTGGGATCATCTTTTTGTTCACAAACAGAATATTATTTTCTTAGGGAGACTGGTACAAGAGCATCACGTGTTTGATTTTTGTCCCTATTCTCTGTAAAACACCGCAGCCTGCCCAGCAGTGTCAGGGCAACCAAGGAGGAGAAAAGCCACCTCTGTGAGCCCTCCCAGCTGGCTTGTGGCGGGAGACAGTGCTGTGCATGGCGACATCTCCTGTTACCAGCAGCGTGGGAACCGGTCCCAAACTTTTACGGCCGGTGATGAGCAGTGGCTACAGCTGATGGTGTGTCCGTGTGCACTGGTGGCACGGCCATCCCTCCCCATGTGCCTTGCTGAAGCCATAAATCCCTTGTGGCAGCAGCTGAGTCAGTCTCACACTTTCCCTTTGCAGAGGTACAGCATATATGAAATAAATAAATAGCAGCAGCCCTGCTGAAAGGCTCCTGCCTTACTGGGCACCCGGTTGAAACCCCAGCAGCCAGCAGGATCACCTTTGCTGTGCCTCTGCCTCCTCTGAGTTTGCTCTCCCGGTTCTCCTGTTCTCTCTGTGAGCAGAGAGAGGCAAAAATCCCATGACCATGGCCAGTCCCCGTCTTGGTGGGAGAGGGGATGCCTGGGCTTGGAGGGGCACAGCTCTCACTGCCAGGGAGAGGTGTGAGAGCAGCGTTAAGGGCTGCATGAAACCTGCTTCGGGGCTTCAGACTTTGCTCTCTGTCCTTTTAAACATAAAAATACCCCTGCTCTCCCCTCACGCCTGGGAGGGCCCCCGGGTGGGAAGGGTTTTTCAAAGACACAAGATGTGGCAGCCCCACCCAGAGAGATCAGCAGATGTTGGCCCCAGCCCTGACCTGAGGTTGGTCTACAGCATGAGGGAGCAGAAAGGCGGAATCCCTTGCCCGCAGGGAGCAGCCCCAGTGCTCGCTGCAGATGGGACGCTGGCCTCCGGGAAGCCGAGCGCACGCCGTGCTCCGAATATCTGATCCCCTGTGAGTCACAGCTCTCCCCACTGCGATAGTGCCTGGCGAGCTCAACAGCAAACAGAGCAGTCGGATGCTACAGAGGTTGCAACACCAAAATGGTGCTGCAGCACCTCTCTGTATCTGGGTCTAATAACAGCCCCCGGCACTGTGCCTCCCCTGTCCCCACGCACAGCTACTGTGCAATATGAAGGTGCTCAGGTTTTTTGGGGAGAACTCCATGCACAACTCAGTCTCCCAAGGATAATTACAACGTTGTCTGCTGATGCCTGTGGGGACCAGCAATGCATTTCTTGGCAGCGCTCACATGTTGTTCAAGGCAGATTTCCTGCATAGATCCAGGCGCTGGCTGCCAGCCACAAGTAGGACGGAGACGAATGCACCCGCTCAGGAAATGATAAAGGAACTGAGCGAATGCTTTCGTTTATGAAGCAGCGCCATTTGGAGAGCTGTAAGACCCCCTTCCAGAGGCAAAGGCAAAGCGTGGAAATCGCAAGCAGCTCTTAACCCCATACCATGTGTGGTGTCTCGCTGGGTGAGCAGCACGCACAAGCCAGTGGCTGCCACAGAGGCAGCAGCATCCTGGAGCTGGTCATGGGGCAGAGCAGCCCCCTGCCCCTCTGCCACTCCCAGCCCTGCCAGGGGTCCCATCCCAGCCTGGCCACCAGAGGGGATTTGGTATTAACACCATGAGCCACCCCCATGGAGTCACAAAGGGACACCACAGCTGTGTTGTGTGTTCAGTGATGCCCAGTGGGAAGGACTGACCCCAGGTTTGTATCGGTTGAGGTCCCAATGCTGACAGCTCTTGTCACCTCAGCAGAAGACTGAATTTTCTTCCCAAGACCTTAACCATTAGACAGTTTTATTCTACATTAGCACTCGCCATGGAAGCCATTGGCTTAAGCTGCAACAAAGATTTACTGAGGTGTTGCAGATATTTCTATATTCCCCAGTCACTGAGGATGGCTTCTGATTAACTCAGATGTTAACTTTCATCAGCTTTTTGTTCGTTAGTGCACTTTTCTTCTGGCTTACTGGGTGCTTCTTGCCACCTGATAAGCACAGGCTGACTGTAAAGGGCACACACAGCAAAACAAACCCATCAGCCTCCCCTGCCTGGTCACTGCGGAATTACTGTGGCTGCACGAACTGTGTATGCAGGGAGCCAGCACAAGAGCGTGGCAGCCAGCTAACACCTAAAAGGGCCTTAATGCATCGTCACCTCCTGAGTGGTCCCTTTGCATATCCCACTGATGGGGAAGGGAGATGGCCATAAGAATGGTGATCCACTTGTTATGAACTCATCTCTGTAAAAGTAAAAGATTTTTTTTTACAAAGCCAGCCTTGGGAAATCAGGGGAATGATTTTGGCATGGATGCAGCTGAGAGAAAGAGAGAACAGATGCAACAAGGGCTAATGGAGTGGCAAGCATTACACAAGTCGTGGAGTCACCATCCCTGGAGGTATTTAAAAGATGGGTAGACATGGTGCTTAGGGACATGGTTTAGTGGTGCTTTTGGCAGTGTTAGGCTGATGGTTGGACTTGATGATCTTAAAGGTCCCTTCCAACCTAGACAATTCTATGATTCTATGATAAGTCTACAATAGATAGAGAAGACCTATTAGCAAAGACGGACTGGGTGGATTTCAGCACTGGGGCAACACATGAAACCCTGGGGTTAAAAGGCCTTTTTCATGTGGGAGATTGCAGAGATGAGTCATGGATGAGCTTTACAAATCAAGCACCCTCCAAGTCAGCAAACTCTGGAGCAGGGCCTCTGGCAACACAGAAAGAAGAAGAGGTGCCCACCAGCCAAAGCGTTTTCCCAGACATGCAAGAGCCCAGTTCAAACACTTTCCCTGCTGTGTCGAGGGATGTTTTTGTGTAGGCCACAATGCCTCTTTTTTACCGCAGTGGTTCTCCATGGTGTAGCCATGTACAGCGAGAGGTCACCTTCAGGCATCCTTCTCCAGGAAATGGAGGGAATTGCTCTTCAGCTTCTCACCTACCAGAAGAGTCCTCTGAACACCGAGCTATTGCATGCAAAAGGAGACAGGCATCTCCCCAGCTGTGACAAAAGGGTGGCTTGGACATGATCTCCAGGAAAGAGTCCATGGTTGCAAAGCCAAGGTGTGAGCAGGTACCTCTACAGCTCAGAACTAAGTGTCTATATACCTTCGCAGGTCCCTGACACTCTCCTTGCCATTTTCTGCAGGCTAGGTGATTAGGTGGTTGCTCCTTGTTAGCTTCGGTGAATCCCACTCATACATGTCCAGCTCCACCAGGATCTGCACAGGACTTAGAGCTGGACAGGGAAATGTATGAGGTAAAGCCCTGAAATTCTCAGCCCTGCAGCATCTGAGTCCTTTTACAGCCCTACCTCTGCATCTGTCTGGGTAATGCCTGTCACCCAGGTAGCTAATACATCGTTACTTTTTGGCTGGTTAATGGAGGAGCACTGATCTGACCACTGTGGAAGAAGAGGTCTTTCTGCACTGATATTCCCTCTTCAGCTGAGAACAGGAGATTGGGAAACAGAGATAGAGAAAATTAGCAGGTTTTAGATAATCAATGGGCATTTTTCTAAGCTCACAGTACCTCTTCATAGCCCAAGGAAAATAACAATGAAAAAATGTGTCCTTGTGAAAAAGAAGAAATTCTGTAATTGATTTTCTGGGACTGAAATGTCTGAGACAGAAGGAGACAAATGAACTATCCTCATAACTGGACAAGTCAGAGCATGCAGGTGGTTTCTCATAAAAATGAAAACTTTGATATAGTTGAGTTGATGTGTTTCACTCAGAAACATTCACATACATTTTAATGAAGTTTTCAAAGCTTTTTTGATAGAGTACTAACTAAAAGAGTTTTTCTGGGTAAAACACTGAGACATTATACCCGATTGTCTCAAAGAAGAAGCCTGAAAGCTAATATATTTTACTAGGAATATCTGTACTGCACTTTTGCATTACTATAGTTCGATGACAGTGCAGGAGACCAAACCTGGCCTAAGCTTTTTCCTGTGGCTTACAGCAGTGAAATCTCTCCTGCCCAAGCCTTCATCTCTGCCAAAAGGCTTAACAGGAGGAGGCTAAAACAGAGAGGGGACTCTTGTGAAAGGCATGAAGAGCAATAGCAGAAATTCTCCCCCAAAAATATGTTGAGGCACAAAGGCCCCAGTTATATCGGCAGCAAAAGCCAATGTCTTTACAAAATAATAACCATGGAGGGGGTCAGTCTCTACAAGTCTTGCCCAGTCTTCTGTCAACCTGAGTCAGATGCTGAACTAAATAGCTTTGAAGAGCTGGTCAGAGGAGCTTGGCCTAACAAACGGCCAAGCCAGGACATCAAAGCCTGACCCTACAGAGACTCACTCGACAGTGCATGTTTTCCTCCTCCCTTGCCCCATGGATGTGCCAATACAAGCTCACATGCACGCACCAAATACATACACAGAAAAAAAAAAAACCAAAACAAATAGCAAAATCCTTGAAAATCAGGACCCATATTCTGGAGTCTGCTCAGTACGGCAAAGTGGTGTGGCCCCAAGTGACTAAGGCCTGGAAAAGATCTCAGGCTAGAGAGAAAACTGCAGTGTAAACAGCTGGACCAAATTTTCTTAGAAAAGGTCTATTTTTTTCATGCATCTGGACTGTGCAGGCTAAAGGCCACTGCACCTGGGCTCCTTCAGCATCAGAAAGGCTGCAGCAGAAACCATGAGATATCTCACATGTTCACTTTGGATACTGCATGTGCACAGCTCCAGCAGCTGAACAAATCACAGACATATCTAAAAAGGAGGGATGGGGCAGGAAGGGGGAAGTTGAGAAGGTCTTTTTTTTATTTCAGGCAAAATACTTGAATGTGCTGTATCTATTTTTCCCATGGACAATTATTAGCTTTGCTTGCCTGTAGGAACAGTTTCAGGCATTGAAAGTTGCTTTGAAGTTCTCAGTTCTGTTCTTGCAGTATTGCTTAAAGCAGCAAGATGTGGCAGAAATGAATGACACACATTTGGCTCCAGTGAACTTTGTTGCCTTACTTTCACATTGTGTTTGTGCCAGAAAAGGTTTGTGCATCTGAGATGAGAGCAGCTCCCTAAGCAGATTTTGACCTGGGGTAGTGACTAGCTGGATGTTACTAGCAGAGCAGATTGTATAACTCAGCAGATACCAAATCACAAAAGTCAGGTGGGAAAAGTCACTGGAAACCGTCCATGCCACGTAGACTAAAACACCTGATCATCTAGAAAGTTAAGTAAAACATCCCAGAAAAAAAAAAAGCACTGAGGCAGATATAACTAATAAGACAATAGGTAATTCAGGAGAAGTTGCGGGATCTTGCAGGATCTCAAATACCTAAACTGGCCAGAGCATACATCTAAGCAGAAGACTAAGCAAATAAGAATGGACACACTTCAGGAGGCCACTGAAGGGGAGGGGAGAGGCTGGGAAGGGTCTAGTTGGACCTCCTGTTTGACACGGCAATGTGAATATGTTTCCCAGGACAATGTAGCTCCCCGCTAGCTCTGATAGACCTCAGTGCAAAAATCCCCTGCCTCCCATTTTCTGTATTTGCCCATGCAGTGGCAGCACCATCTGACCAGTAATCAGCAACTGTGGATCAATGGTAAAGAACAGAGGGACCTCTGCTTTGAAAGCAAGGAAGAAGGGAAGAAGGAGAGAGGGATCAGGGCCTGTACAAGAACAAGGGCATTAATTTGGCTGCTAGAGTGCAAAAGCAGAGAGGAATGTAGGAATTGAGGCTGGGACATAGCTATGCAACCTAGCAAGTTCAAATGCAGAGTGACAGTGACACCCGGTCCTGTGGAAATGCAGGAGCTTCTCCCACTTCAGAAATGTACCGCTGTAGAGCAGCTGGAGGGCCAGAGAAGACACTGCAAGTCTCACGCAGCCGGGCCCCCCGAGAACAGATGTCGGTGGCTGATCGGCCTTCCTCCAGCTCAAAGTTTCAAAGGCAGTAGCTATGTTCCCTGTGTTTTGCCCATGTATTTGAGGATCAGGGAGGCATTCAGCCCCATTAACCTTTCAGTGGTATGAAAGCTGCAACGCAAGAGGACAGCTGGAATTCTTCCTGCTGTAAACACTGCTGCTGACCTATGGCAAAGTCATCTGAATGCACTGGTGTATGGAGACGTGGTGAGGGCTGACCCAGCCGACACTTGGAGAAATTGCTCGGGATACCTCTAGGAAGTATATTTCTAGGTCCTAGTCTCTGGTAGTATTTATATTTTTGGAAAGAATATGGTGTTATTGAGCAAACTGACGGGCTGGGGAAGGAGATCAGGTGTGCTGCAGCCAACACCAGCCACGGCCAGCCTGCACCCTGCTCTCACCCTGCCATTGTGCTCCTGCGTAGGCTGCCCGCCTCCAACAACGCGGAGGGAACGTGGTGTGCCAGGCCAGAGCCATAAATCCTGCTGGAAGAGCCTTACCTGTGAAACGAACTAGATCACACCTCCAGAGAAGAAGTTTCTAACAAGAAGCCCAATTACTCTTGCTATCCAGTAAGCACATGCAGAGAGAACAGAAACACAAGCTCCCTTGAGGAGCTGTCTTAGCAGGTGCTTCAGCGTTTGTAAAAGTTCAACTGCAAGGGATCAAACAAAAGAAGTAGGAATGAATGTAGAAAAATAAATAAGCAGCTCAGAACAAATCCAATCTACCCATTATTTGAATTGTCAAGATCTAGAACAGATGTGTTGACCCAGATTTAACAATGTAAAAGTGAGAACTCCTTGGCTAGGTTCAGTTGCCCAAATGTAGTCAAGTGGTTCTCTCTGAGACGACCGGGGTATCCTGCCTTGCCTTGGCTGGCCTCTCTGGAAGGGGACAGGTTTATCCCGGGTCCTGTGTTGGATCTGCCAGCCCCATGCAGATGTCTAGGAGCCCTAAGGTGGCTGGATGGGCCCTATGCACCCATGAACATTCAAGGAAAGTGGACTGAACCCATCCTCCAGGTTCCCTGTGCAGTAATGGAGAGGGGGGGGTGTGTCTTCAACACTGGTGTTGAAGATGGGGGAGGAATCTCCCCTTGGAGGTGCATTTCTCTTTCCAGGCACTGTAGAAAGATCCTTGAAAATTATTTTACACTGTACATGTCCCGCTTAGAAAACTAAAACCACTTCAGTTATTCCCTTCCTTAGTCACATAAACGTACTCCCTCCCGATACCTCACTTTTGGGTCTTTGTAGACTTAGAGGGAAACAAAGGATACAGAAATATCACACCACCAACCTTCTTCTGATAGATAATGACTTTGCCTCACTTTGGGACATTGCTTAGTTGTTGGCCTGAACAGGACTTGTAGCTCTGCCATACCATGGCCAACTCAGTCTGGTCTAGGGGACTAAAGTCATGACAAGCAGCGAAGGGATACAGAGCAGCATGGCTGCGCAGCAGACGGAAAAAGGCCCCCGGACAGGCAGTTTTCCCAAACCACAACCCACAGGGGCACTTGCACCATGGGCTGCTCTTCCCTCACCACAACCCTTCTGGGGCATGAAATGTCACGAGAAAGGTCTGGTATTATCTTTTTTTATCTTATTCTTGTTCACAGTCCCCGAGGGAGCGTTAGCACATTGCAATTGCTTTTGCCTATTCTTCTGTCATCTGTCAGTGTTTCCATGACACACTTGCCCGGAGGCCATCAGACTCAGCTGCCAGCCCTGAGGGCACCTCCACCTGGCTAAACATAATGAGCAATGGATAGAGGATGTTTTCAGAGGATGAGACATTTGGATTTTACAGAGAAAGGGCGTGCTCAGAAAACTGTAGCATTATCTCTATTCACAGGTTGAAAACACTTGGAGACAGCAGCAGGAAGGCTGGGAAGAGCCTAGGGAGGACAGCCTTCGCCCTGCAGAGGTTGGCCAGCACGTCTCTTGATATGGTTGAGAAGCTACAGCTAACCAGCAGCCTGGCTCCACGTAGCTGTCACGTGCAAACGAAATGTGCTGGAGTCCACTAATTGCAGCTCTGTGTGTGCTGTGCCATTTCCAAGTGTCGGTCCCTTCCATCAGCACGTCCAAAGCTGCTGATTTCTCACCATTTCTTTTGTGAAGGGACTGTCGCTCTCCCTTCATCTGCATTCAGACTCTGTCTGATGGAGTGTGTTCAGCAAGCAAGAAGCACAGAGCTTTCATAATGGCCTCAAGAGAAAATACTTTCCAGACCCAATACTGCTCTTTATTCATGTCTCTGGTTCTTCTGAGATAAGGAAGATGTGGATCCAAACCCTCATCCTTGCAAAACAGACTGAGAACTGAACCTGGACCACCAGCATGCCAGAAGACTGCTTTATGGACTGGAGTGTTATGATAGAAGTGGGTACCGCCCTAAACCACTGCAGGTAGAGAAATCCAAACCTTCTAGTGTGGATAAAGTATGCTCCAAAGACACCTAAGAAAACATCTCTGGAGATCCAGTGGCTCAGCAGGCTCAGTAGTCCAGGTGGACTGAACTTCTCCCACACAACAGCTGTGGGCACATGTGGGAGCAGATCCGATCTCTTGGGTAACAGAAATGAGGTACCTCCAGAATGTATTTGTGTTCAGCATTAGACAGCAGCCCAAGCAGAGAGCTGGGGCGCTTGGCAGCACAGTGCTGGACTAATTTCTGCACACATCATGCTTCAAGCTCTGAAACCTCATTTGAATCTAGTCCCCAACTATGGATCTCTTCCAGGTCCTGCCCTGCTGCTTCTTGTGCTGGATAGTGACATATTGGTGCATTCCTTATCTTGCACACTTTTGCTTTCTACAGGAATTCACTACAAACATCAGAAGCATTTTGGCTTTGTAGGTACAAAGACATGGCTGAAATGAATAAATAAGGGGAATCTTCCAGCTGAGCTGTTCTGTGTCTGTGTGTGCGTGTGCTTGCATCTGCATTTCTACTCAAACAGTTGTCATCTTCACTAAATATTTTACTATGTTCAAAAGCATAATTTTTAAAGGGCTGTCAACAGTAGGAAACAACACATGAGTTTTTATTCCTCTGCTGAGCTAAGAATAATTCACTTGTCAGATGCCACACCGCTCTCCTGATCAGCTGGTTCTGCAAATAGAGAGAAACCACATCCTATGCGCACAGAGAATCCCTGAGTCATCTCTCTGTCTTCTGATTCATCTTCTCCATGTTCAAGCAGTGACAAGCTGGGGACCCTGAACTGGCTCTGCTGCTCACAGATTTATGCCACCAGGCATAGGTAGCGGAATATAAAGCTTAGGAATATAATACTCTAGCAAAACATATATCAACTGCCACTACTGCTCCTACCCAAGTGGTGCCTCAATAGACTGTATTGAGATGGTGAATATCCTCTTTCCAAGCCCTGTTGAGGTCCAGGTGGGTGTAAGGGACTCGCACAAGCACAGCAGTTGTGACCTTACACTGCCAACCTACAGTGAAGGCTGTGTCTGTCGCAGGCACTGGCCCAGCATTGTGGCAGTTGGTTAATATGGGTTGGTGTATTTAACACAAACTTCGGTCTCATCTCTTGATCCTCTGCAGTAGTTCACCTCATCACAGGCACCTACAGTCCCACAGACACCTGCAGTGGCATTCCTTTCACCTAATTGTAAGCATCTGAAGTGTCTACACCTAAGCTTGGTATCTGGGCTCCCAGAGCAGTTCAAGGGGTCAAGGGTCTACAGTCATGGAGTCAAGACTGTAGGTTGCATGGTCTGTACAGAAAGTGAAGTCAAGAGCACAGTCTCTTAACAGCCACATATGGTTGGATGACTATAGTCCTTTGGCTACAATGAGTGTAAGCTTTTATTCTGAAGCTGTGGGAGTTGAACTGTACCCTTAGAAGCCCTCAGACCCTAGTTCTGGTGGGAGTCGGCTCTCCAAATCCCCACAGTCTTGGCTGGCCCCAGCTAACCGGTGTAATGGGGGTTATGCTCATTAAGGCAAAGTAAGGGCTACATATGATCGAAGCTGGGTGCCAGAAGCAGTACAGCCACACATGTTGCCTTCCTTGCCATAAATGCCAAGGAAGCAAACTCTAGCATGAAATCTTGAAGTCCCTTCCTACCTTCCCTGTGCTCCTTACCAACACCACTGCAATACTTACAACCTGAAAACAGGGGTGACAGTACGGGCAAATTCCCTGCCTTTAGCAGCACTCACCTCCTGGCGTGCACTTATTGCTCTTGTTCCCTCCTCAACTCCCACTAGGATCAGGGAAACTGGTCTCATTGATCTCGGTGGGCACTGGAACGGACATAATGTGCACTCTTGCACAGCAGCTGGTTTTGGCCCCAGGCTGGCTGCATGTGGAACTGGCAGCAAGATTTCCATGTTTTGTAAATATTACTAATGAAAGGCATAGAGGGGCTTTGGGATTTCTTTGTCTGATGCGCATTGCATCAGACAATGCATTGTCTGAGCATTATCATAAGTACAAAACCGAAGAACTACATATAATTTATATTTTGGTCTTTTTCATCCAAGATGGTGGCCATGAATTGAAGTTCATTCTCAGAATGTGTCCCAAGCCCCTTCTTTTGCCGGGTGACCTGGGTGTAAGTATGTGATTTTTAAGCATTGGCAGATGAGTGGTATCCCCTTCTGCTGGCTTCAGGGGAGGTTTGGATCAGGCCCTGCCTCATGGGGAAGGGAAAATCCTCAGGTCGGCTCCCCCTTCTTGCACGCCTCCCTGCGTTCTCCCAGGGAAGCACTTAGAAACCTGCCTTGCCATTTCTCGGTCCCGTTCCCTACGGGGCTCTCCTGGATCTCTCCATCACTGGGAGGCTTCTGCGCTCTCCGTGTCAGCTTGCCCTCTCAACTGGAGCTTTGGGAGCGCAGCAGCCAATCGGGCAGCCAGGCAGCCCGGGTATCCTTCATCAATCTCCCTAAGTGTCTTCGGGCTCTGCTAGGAACATCCACATCACTCCTTTTCTCTCTCTGCAATGACCTGAAGCTCCAGCTCTGCAAGCAGTGATCAGTCAGGCATAATGCAATGCAGGGCAGCCCGGAATAATCTGGTTGTCATCCAAGGATGTATATTCACCGAGAGGCTAAGGAGTGTGTCAGCATTTAGTTTCAGTCTAGCTGCACTTTTCCTGCAGCACAGAATCACAAAGTCTCCGTCTCCTCCTCTGGATTGGGACTGATTCTGCACGGGGATCCTCTGAAAAGACAAAGTTTTCCTCTCTTGTTATTGCTGTACCACCATAACCTACCAAGATGTGTGACTGCTTTCATCTAGTTCTTCCTAACTGGCCAGGATCTCCAGCCAGTGGTGGGCTTACATTTTCTATACTTTTCTGTATTCTGCTTCTGCTTTTCTGTGCTCTGCTAGCTGCGAATCCACCTCCGAGGCAAACCCTGCAGCTTCTAGGGTGTGGCTTTCTCTGATGCTGCATGAATCAGATAAGGAAAAATAGAGTTAAGAAAAGCCTGTCCTTACCTCCTCTAAACTTTCCTCGGTGCCTGCATTATGTTGAAGCTAAGCTTATGGGAGCCTTTGGCTTTGTAAATAAATGAAATTCAGTCGTGTCTAAATTAACTGTTTCGGGTTGCATGCCTTAATTCACATGCTTGCCCTTCATTTCTCACAGCGATGAGGAAGCGACTAGCAGGACACAGTGCATGATACAGTCTACCTGGCATTTACAATGGCTAAAAGCTGCGCTGTGTAGTGTATGTTTGCAAATTCACCGTGTCCGATGCTCTGTATTCAATCTGTTGGCTGAACAATACAGCACTCTGGAAGAAGGGCTTTTTTTTCCCTGTGTTTCCCTGCTGCAGAGCAGAAGGAAATTAGCAATTTAACCTCGTTTTTTTTTAAAGGGGAAAATACACACATTTTAATATAAAATATTGCTGGAGCAGAACAGTGACGATTGGAGGAATGAGTCAAAAGAGTAATGAAAACCAGTTCTTAGCTGGCAGAAGCGTATCAATAAATTACAGATCTGCTCTTTAGTTTATGCATAGATTAATCTGTTTTAAAATAACCAACTAGTAGTCTTAAGGTTGTGTCTACAAAAATGCCAAGAATCTGAAATTTCTACAGAATCTTTTTCCCTAAAATATACAAAATCTATGTTTATCTACATTCTGCAATAAATTTCCTCACTATTTATTCTGGTAGAAGAAGTTATAATCAACAAAACACAGTCTGTAAACATTTTGATAGCCTAAAAGTAGAGTTTCTTTTTTTATATAATTATTTTAAATATGCCTGATTATTTCTGCTTTTCTTTTGTAAATTGTTTAGGAGTATATTTTCCACAACAATGGAAAGTCAGAAATTGCTTGTCAGACTCCCAGTCATACAAAGTAGCATCCTTATTGCTTAAGTTGCCTTGTTGAAATCAAGAAGGCGACTCAAGGAATAAGTCACTTCTCTCCACCCAACGAAAAGATACAGTCCAACCCTCTGCTCGTTACCTGGTGTTTAGATTAAGTAATTGAATTGGTATAAGGTTACGGCAAATATTTTAAGACTACACCCAGACAGTAATTTAATATGATTTACTCAAACTACACTTGGTATAATTTTTGGAGGAAAGATTTTCTTATAGAAATGTGACTTTTTCAGTAGTATCATTTTCTTAATGCTTGTCTGCCTGCACAGATTTACTTATTTAGCAAACAAACTAGTTTTGTGGCTTTTACTATTTACCACATCAGAGACATTGATGGGACGTCTAGGTGCTACCTAATAGAAACAAATAAAAACAAAGCACTAACAGAGCGCTCCACCCTCCAGGCTTTCCCCACAGATTAGCAAAAATTTTGGGTGTTGCTTTTTTTTTCTAAGGAAACAAAATTGTCCCATGTCACAAACACGGGTTGTTATCTCTCCGGTACCAGTTTTCTGGTGGTGCGAAAGGATGCTGTGGTGTGTCATGCTCAAGGGGAGCATCTCCCGTACCGGGTCACGCCACAGCACCAACCGGACCCCGGTGCCTGGTCCAGGGGGTGCAGAGCAGGCGTGGGGCCATGGCACGGACAACAAAGTCCATGCTGGGAAAGGACGTGGCAGAGAAAGCCAGTTGCATGTGAAACTTGACAGGCATCTGTTTTCCAAACAGTTATTGCTGATGTTTCTTGACAACGGGTTATCATCCTCAGAGGTCAGGGTGCGGCAGGGAAAAGCAGGTCTGTTTTCCTCAGACAGGTAGGCTGGATGGCTGCCCGGGGCATGTGATATGTGTTTGAGAAAGCCTGCCAAGCGCAGGAGACAGGGAGAAGGAATATCAGCATGGTGATGAGGCAAGCTCATCTGAACAAGGGTGGGGAAACCACACGATGGATCCCACATCAAGCAGCGCATATTAAATCCCTTGTTTCCTCCACAGCATGGAAGGAAGGCTTGTTAAAAATAGGCTTGTTTCGTAAGCTGCTGTCTCTGCTGGCTATATTCATCTGCCCTTGCTTTAGCTGACTGTCATGATGACATAGGTGAGAAACAGATAAACAAAAATTTGCCAGGTTTCTTTATTAGCCAGGCAAGCACAAGCATGCACTCAGATCTGACATCTGGAAGATGCCAGGAGCATTTTGCAGTTGTTGATGAACGCCGAGACAACGTTTTTCATGGATGATTTTTGAGTCAGAACAACAAATAAGCAGAAGAGAACATCTGCATCAGCAAATTGTGGCAATTGGCAAAATCCCCAAATATAAAGGTCTTTCTAGCACAAATGTTTTCTAAACTTATTCTTTACCTTGTTCAGAGAGCGATCTAAAACCCCAAAAATTAATGGGTCTCTAAAAGAAACTTGAGCAAGTTTGTATGGCCTCCTGGTTGCCACAGGATTGGAGCACAGGGTCAAAGCAAAATGTGTTTTAGGACTTTGCTGAATGGGCACCTGAACTGCAACGTTGCTGCTTCTCAGGTGGCAGGTTCATCTTTGCACTGTGTGAGGATAGCACACAAATGGGTTCCTGAGACCCCAGAGCTGTGAAAGGCCCTGGGCAGGATTCCATTGCAAAGTGTGACATCCGAAGAACGCTAAAAGCACAGTGACATCGCTTCTGCTCTGTCCTTATCTGCGACGTTAAAGGCATGGCGAGGGTTGGGTGTACATTCTGTCTTACGAGCTGCTGAACATAGCCTACAAATTTTGAGGATCTAAAACAAAACGCCAGCCGAGCTGCATTTTTTCTCAGAAATATTTTCTCAAGGTGTTTGTCTACGAGCTGCAACAGCATCTATTTCAGACCCATTATGAGACAGAGATAAACAAAACCTGTACAAGCCAGACTCCAAGCTCAGATGAGGAACACCCTCCGCAACTCTCAGGAGAGGCTCTGACCTGACATACCAGCATATTTCATTTTCTTTCCTTTTACTTCTTTCAGTGAGTGTAATGTTAAAATGACACAAGCCGTTTCAGTTTCAGCAGACACGTCAGGGTGTCAAACGCACTGTCCAGTAATGCTTCCTAAATATACGCTCCTTCCCATGGTGACACCAAAATAACTGTGGTGCCAGCACAGACTGAAAGGGAATCTGATTCATCTGGCTCTGGCAGAGAGGTCCCTGCCAGCACCATGAATCAGGCTCAGTAAATTGCATCCCTCTGGCTTCTCTCTGTTCTCCCTCCCTCCGGAGTCATCTCCCTCCCTCCAGAGTTTTTATTTTTGGTTATTAGTTTCACACTTCTATTTCCAATGGGTGCGCATGGGCCCTTTGGTGACATATGAGCACCAAGTGGAAAAGAAACATCAGCATGACAGAGTCCCACAGGCAACAAGGCTTTCTTTGTCCATCCACTGTGCAATAAAGTGTATTGCTGTTCTCCATCTAACTGCAAGAAATGAGGATGGTATGTACCCGTTAGAGGCACAGCACATTGTGTTTGCCACAGATTCTGATTCATGTGAGGAACGGACATACCCTAGGAGCAAACCAAAACCAGCTGAAAAATGTTGATTTTTCTTTACTGCTGCATTTCAAAACTTCAAGGAGGAGGAAGAATTAATAGGGATCTCAAGTTAGCTTTGGTAGAGCGCTCCTCCCTGAGCAATTTGGACTTGTGATGTGTTTGCCCAGTGGTTCGTGCGCCATCTGTTTCTGTCCAAGCCACTCTGGCTGTAACAACCTCTTTTTTGGGGCCCTTGTTACTGGGTGAGAGGTGGAGGAATGCGAAGCAAAGGCCAGGGAGAGCCCCCGCCAGCGAGGGCCTCCAGGGCTGCTGCTATTGCTACTTGCTCTGGTGAGGGCTGCTGCCTCCGGAGATAAATGACACCCTCGGTTCGATGTGGGGACTCACTGCCAAGACAAACAGTCAAACAAACAGCCAGACTGGGCTTGTCTGTACAGAGGAGCGGCTGCAAAATAAGCCCAGATCTGAGCTTGCAGCACACACGGTCACCCAGTGCCAGTGTCCCATGCAGGTGGACCTTGTATTTCCTGGGAGCACCGTGCCATGTACGCTTGTCCTGACCACAGTCCCGTCCCCGGCACGTCTTTCCCATAGTGTCTGCCAGCGTGGCCACCACGGGTAACCTGAACCCATGGGGTGCTCGAGGCTGCGTTATTTAGCAGTGGGATGTCCCCATGGGTTTTTGGTTGGCAGTGGGGTTGCAGGAGGGTTATTTTCACCATGGTCTGACTCAGAGTGCGCCTTTGGGGTGCTCGTTGGCACTGCCACATCATTGGCAGTGAGGAGGTACAGGAGAGGGGACAATGCTCCTAAGGCCAGTGTTGCTGTCAAAGAAAAGGCATATGGAGCTGGTCTTCTGCACAAGGGAGCTTCCTCCAGCCTGGCCTGCCTGTGGTCTGCCCGTTCATCCTAGGAAATGAAGGCCACCAATCTATTAAACATAGCCATCTCTCAGGGACACATCCCTGCATTTATGCCAACACAGACAACTACATCATTGTATTCACTTGTGAGACACAGATGAGTTTGAAAATGCCTACAAGATCCTGATTTTTCTAGGCTTAAACCTATGTGCTTACTAGTAGTAGATACTACTAGTAAATAGTAGTATCTATGTACCAAAACTTACTGGCGTAACATCTTAATTTTGTGTCAAAGTATCTATCTTTGGAGCCATAAGGGTTGCACAAGTGTAACCTTTCATTCCTGTTTCTCCATTAGTTTATTCCTCTACTAACCCTGCTAGCTCGTGTGCCTGCACACAGCCTCGTCGTGCGGGTAACAGCCAGATCTGAGGGTAGGGTAATTAGTCCTGGCTGTGCTTGCAGGGTTTTCTTTAGCATGATTGCACCATTAGATTTCTATCAGTTTGAGTTCCTCTGTCAGAAGAGGCTGAAAAAATCTGTCCAGTTGTTAAAATCACTGTGGGAGAAATATTAGTAAATTTTTGCTAGTAAATTAATTGTAAATTATAGCATGCACTTTTACCTGCATTTAATGCTGCATTCATAGAATACATAAGAGACAAGAAACAAAACTGCCTGATCCATCCTTCACTGCCACAAGGCTTTCCATCTCACATCAACACAAACTTTTTCTAATGAAACACACGGTTGGGATGGACCAGCAGATTAGCCCAGTGTGAGAGCATGATGCACATCTATGCACCAAGAAAAGAAGAGGAAACAGCCCTATCACCTTCACCCTTTTCTTAGAGCACAAAAGGCAGATGCACTACATAATCTGGGAAGTCTTCCAGACTCAGTCTCTATTTTTTTAAAAGTTCATGACACACAGCAGGAAGCAGAACACTTTAAGCTACTGTGGCATCACGCGTTGTTCAGGAGAGGTGCTGTGAGTGTGGATGAATACAGATCAGGTTCTCCACGCTTTTGTTTTCAAGGTCTGGCAGTACCAAAGCAGTGCTCAGCTTGGACTGATGATCAACATTAGTAAATCCCTTTGGGACTCAGCAGTAGCATAAAATGGGTAAATCCACCCCAGGCTCCCAAGGAAGCCTGCTGCCATGGGCTGGAAAAGGAAATGTGATAGCCCTCAGTGAAGCCAATGCTATATGGGGTGGTTTGTCCCAGACATTCATATTCAAGTTTTCTCTGCCACTTTTTAAGGAACCATCAAGAAAGGATTCTTCCACTAACCCCAAATTCAACACAACCGTGCCATGGAAGACTCAGCACTTCTGTGGCACCCATTTTCCCACTGGGATCAATGTTCTGGTAGGACAGCAACAAGCGATGGGGACTCGTCTGTTGAATCCTACTGCTGACCGTGACCTAACAAAATCAGTGGGGGATTTCACCACAAAGCCAGGTTGGACCCTTGATATTTGCCTTTTAGAACACTGCTGCCTCACCCTGAAAATTATTACCCTTGTCTTTATTGGGCTCCTATATTTAATTAATGGCTGAAAACCATCTGGGGAAGGTTGAAGTAGGCAAATTATGCAACTGAACTCCAAGTCTGATGATTAGTATCACCATTCCCAGACTACAGTCTCTTTGATATTGGGAACAACAATGAGAAAGATGCTGACGATGGTGACATTGGTTTTGGCTCTAGATGATGGAACATACAGTCATCTCATATCTTATAATCCAAATTACACCAGCATATTTACTCTGGATTCACAGTAGTGTAACTGGAAAAGGTAGTTGGACCACAAAAAGCTTTATTAAATGGGGGCTAAAGCAATGATTAGGAAAACAAAAAGAGTTACAACAGAAGGTATGGAAAAACATGAAAAAGGTGAGTCTCAGCAGCAAACTGTGAAGGAACTGGATCTCAAGCTGTTGTGAAGTATAGAGCAATCAGTGATCTGGCCCAACAGTCAGTGTTTCTGAGCCTTCAACAGCTGTTCTCTGTATTACAGAGAAGGGCCAACAACCTGATGAGAAGAGAGAAGCAGGGTTGGGCTCTGGTCCCTACACAGATGAGGAGGAGCAGGAGAAAATATGAGACTTGGAGAGCCATGTAGATCCCATATCACCAGAAAGGCAGCAGTAGCATTAAAGGGAGGAGGAAGAAAACAGCCTAGGAAAGCTTTGCCATGAATGATCATGAAATTATGTCAAGCAACCTATAAACAGTCTCAGGGAGAAGCTAAATAATGGGACTTTTCTTGTCTCCCTCCCTTCCCCTTTGTGTCCTCCCTTAATCCAGAGTGACCTTAGCAAAACAGCATAAGAATAGTTGGGCTCCACGTAATTCCATCTAAGGATAACTTACCTCCTTCCTACCCTGTTTCCAGTTCTTTGCTTGACTTGTGCCATGCGTGTCTCTTACACTCTGATTTCTGTCCTGTGCCACA
>NW_009649712.1:585585-604870 GCF_000708025.1 Charadrius vociferus
AACATGACTGGTATGAGAAGGAGCACAGTGCCTTTGCTTAGCCACTGAATTAGGCAAGAAGAGGAAAAGCTGTCCTGATTTCCAAAGGGAAAAAATTCATAAAGGAGAATATGCTCCTCACCACCATCAATCCTGCAATTTAACTGAACTTTAGCAAAATATTTGCTGGGTTATGTAATAGAGACAGATTACAACAGCCTGCCACATGGCTGAAAACTGCAGTTTTAACCCCTGGACAGACTGCCTTGTGATAGGTAAAGATAAGCAACATCATGGGGTTGTAAGAATAGTCCAGCTTAGACAAACCTCTAAAATACCATTTGAGGGTCCATCTGATAGAACTGCTCCAAATATCTGAGGCCACTTTTCTTCCTGATCTTCTTGGCTATACATGGCCTTTCTGACTTTCTCCTCACCTCTTCTCCTGAACAGTCTCAAAGCAGTTCCTCCCAGGTGCCTCTTTCTTGGGTTTCCCACCCTTTCTGACCGCTGAAAACCCCTTGGAGATGTTCCCTTGCAGCCAATAAGTTTGCAGTGTCATCCTGTCTTTATGCCCCCGCCACCCCTCCTGCCACTGCAGGGGTAGTTAATTATCATAGAATGGTTTAGGTTAAAAGGGACCTTAAAGATCATCTAGTTCCAACCCCCTGCCACAGGCAAGGACACCTCCCACTAGACCAAGTTGCTTAAAGCCTCATCCAAACTGGCCTTGAACACTTCCAGGGATGAGGCATCCACAACTTCTCTGGGCAACCTGTTCTTCCTTATATCTAATCTAAATCTACCTTCTTCCAGTTTGAAGCCATTCCCCCTCGTGCTATTGCTACACACCCTTGTAAGAAGTCCCTCACTATGACCTTAATTAAGTGATCTGTGCCAGAAGTGGGAGCAAAGATGTGGTAGTTTTGTCTGCAGGGTACTGCAGAAACCAAGGCATGAACCCTACTATGCTCATAAACCCCAAGCCACCGTGTCTTGCCTGATGTTCTTATGTGCATCAGCTGCATGAATCCCCCACAGGCAGAGTAGCACCTCCATTTTTCAGCATAGCTACAGCCTAAGCTTTAAAGTCTCTCTACATATGATCAGCTATTATTTGGGCAGAACTTAAAAACTGGAGAAACTGAGTACTGTAGCTAATTAACTGAGCCTGAAAGACAAAAAGAATGTTTGAAACAGAAGAGAAAACAAACAAAAGTCTTGGTGAGTGTTCAAAGGCAAGGCAGACTGGCTGCAATTTTCCGCTCAACACACAGAGAAGCTCATGAAGGCTTACAGAAACACGGGTGAAGGGAGTTGCCTTTGGGAAGACCTAGCCGTGAAGGGCTCACATGATGTGAGGCGGAGTTTGGAGCCGAGGCCGCCCCATCCGCCCCACCCTGGGACCTGGGCCCATGAATGACCCGAAGCACCTCATTCATCACAGCAGGGACAGCTGTCAGCCAGGAGACCGAGACCAAGACCAAGACTGGGACCTGCCCACGACTTCCAGGTAGGAGCTCACTTCTTGCAGCACCTCTTTTGTTGCCTTGCCTCATGCTGCCTTGCTGCAGACGTGCAGGAGGAGAGGCTCCTGGTGCCCTCAGTTTCTTGCTTCTCTGAGCGCATACCACATCAAGAGCTTCTACCTTTGTGTTAGGTCTCTTCTCTCTCATTTCCTCCGCTACTGGGGTTTGAAAATCTTGCTGGATGTGTGCTAAGGTGATAAACTGGTTTTATTTCCCTTCTCCTGGTATTGCTGTCATGACAAACAGAGGAAAGTAGGAT
This sequence comes from Charadrius vociferus, assembly GCF_000708025.1. Lineage (NCBI taxonomy): Eukaryota > Metazoa > Chordata > Aves > Charadriiformes > Charadriidae > Charadrius > Charadrius vociferus. The sequence goes on from NW_009649712.1 coordinate 587,353, forward strand.
ACCCCCCATCCTGACAGAGCAACCTATCTGCTGCTGCGGCATGTACATTTGCTTTCTTTACAAACGCCTGCAAAATAGAGAGTGGCAAGGAGCTTCTTGAAATGGTTATGAATCATTGAACTTAACTGGCACCCACCCAGGCCCCCAGATGGGAGAAGAGGAGCTTTTTCTAAGCCCTTCCCACATTCTTGTGCAAATAGAAGGGATGAATGATCACCATCCCCAATGCCAGACAGTTTTCTGGGCCAAATTCATACACAAGTCTAAGAAAGCCAAGGGGAACCGAAACTGGTGTAGCTCTCCTTTCCTTCCGCTTCTTGCAATGACTATATTTCATATGTTCAAATCCTTCTGGGATTGCTTAGACTGACTTCGTGTAATTATTTTCATCCTTGGATTAAACAGGCCAAATATGTAAGCTGAATCTCAGCTTGCTGAGATCTTATTTTACACCATATTTTGTCCCTTTGGCATATACATTGCACAGCAGCAGATTGGATTTAAGTAGTTTTTTCAGAATAAAAGTCTGTCTTTGCTTGAGGGTGTCAATTCTCTAGTAGTTCTTGCTGCTCTATCTTGTATGGATACTTCAAAGGATCATGGAAAAGTCCTAAACCAGGCATCTACCCATGCTGGCTCTCAGTAAACACTGTCTGACACCCTTCGAGACTTGTATCATGCACAGATTTCTCAGCCTAGAGGTTAGGAGGAAGGTGTGGCTTGGTGCAAAAGCCTGTAACTACAACCTTATTTCTACCAACTGTTCTTGTTCTTCATTGTTTGTGATCACTGATGAGATGTGCAGATTCCTGGATGTGCCTAAACCTGGGGGGTGTCCCTATTTTCAGATTAAATCGAGAATAGTGCTGACTGAAATTAAAGCAAAAGAATACAAAGGCTGTGAGACACCCACGAAGGAACAGTGGCTTTGAAATCAGCTTTTAGTTGCCTTGTTAGATGCCAGTAGGGATAGGAGGAAGGGTTGACTTTCATTGTATCATGCTTTGGCAAGTCCTAAGGCCATCCTGCGTGGAGTGGAGCAGTATTTATGTGTTATGAAACATTTGACGTGTTCCATCTGCCACCAGATCAGGGTCAACAGGTACAGTTAAAATTAAAAACAATATTTTTGATGTGCACCACCTTTCTTTCTGCTGGCAAGGTGCCACTTAAAAGCTTAAATCTTTCATGACTGAAAATCATTTGCTGTGCAGCCAGAGATTTCCAGGCTTTCCAGGGAAATAACAATAGTTTTGAAATCTACAGCTGTAAGTCCTCTGTATATTGGTCTTTCTTAACTTTTGCTGTGAGCATTTGGAGTCTAAAATGTGAATTGTGTTGTTTGGCCATCACTGGAGAAACCTTGGCTAGAGAAATCTTACCGTCCAATTTCTACATCTACTATTAATACATGCTTAAAGTCTTCCTCTAGGCTCTTCCCTATGAATTTGTGTGCCAGAGGATTTGTGAAATGCAGTTGTGATGGGCAGAAAATGCATGAAGGGCAAATCCTAGCTACACAACTGAGATGACTGTTTCCCACCCGACCCATCTCTCCAAGACTCCCCTCCTCCTTGCTCCACACAGTAAATTCCAGCTTCTTCTGCACGGCTGGCATTTGTCTCCAAGAGCTCAGGAGGTTTCCACCAGGCTGCTTGTTCAGTCCAGGTGAACATGTGTTCTCCTTGACCAAGCCTTGACTAGGTCCAACCTGTACCTGAGCCTAATCCCTCCAGCAGGTATTGCAGTAACGCCTGCCATAGTTTTTGCTGCTCTCTCCAGCTCTACAATCCACAGGATTGGTCCCAAGCAGGGGCTGATGTGCCACCAACCCCTCCTGCCCCAAGAGATGGGTGTTCCCGGTAGGGACATGCTCTGTTCAGAAACAGAAGTTTTAAGGGGTAACAAACAGGGCCACTGAACCAAGTTAGGTAGCTAAGAAAATCTTGCAGTTGTTGGGAAGGGAGGGCTGTTTTGGGCTCCTGTCTGTCTCATGTTGACTTTTTCAGGAGCACATAACCAATTGTCTCACCGTCCTGGCTCTGGCACTGTTCTCCTGCTCTGCCTATTGCTTGGTCAGTCTGGTCTTCATAAAGTGACCGTTTCTTAAAATTCATGGGTGGTCTTCCTGGTAAGGCTCTAGGTATCATCTGGCAGGATGACTTTTTCATTTTTGCAGATCACTGGATGATGACTGTGGGCCTTGAGCTGTTGATTCACAAACCTGTTCTGGTTCGTAGGCACCCCAAGGGCTGTTCCACAGTGCTGCTCTGTTATAACTTGTTCCCTTCTTAAAAGTCAAAAGCTCCACCAGATTACAAAAGTGTAAACTAAGAAAATGAAAGATTAATGCCGTATCTGAAATGATTCTCTTTCCCAAGCTGTCTTTTAAGATCTCACTGAGGCTACTCTTCCGTCCAGTTACCCAGAACCAATCCACCCATGCCCTTGTTCCTCTGTCTCACAACTCTTGATCGTCTTCTCTCCAAGTTTACTGGAAAGTTAGATGAGTGCTACAGAGTGAAAATAAATCTTCAAAGTTGTTGCTGGCATCTGCACTCTCCCTCCTTCCTCCAAATCAGTTCAGGGAGTTAGATTTGCAGCTTGGTTCAGATTTAGGCATTGCTAAGGCTGTATATAAAACATTGTTCAAACTTGTCTGTGATATCCATGGTCGTCTGGATCTGCTGATTGTGCACTAGGCTCACGCTGCTGTTTGAAAGTGAGTCGACTGCCCTGTCTCATCTCTTCCTGGATAGCATGACTCACATTAGTCATGGGTTTCTAATAACTTTATTATGGGGTGTGCACGTACAACATCTTTTTGATGGTCTCAGAGTTTGTGAGATGTGGCTAGATTTTCACAGAGACCACACATGATATGATAATAAAACTGACTAATTGGGCATTTGGGATGTTTCACTCCTTCATTCCTTTGCCAGTTCTAAAGTTTCAGTTTGCTGCTTGGGGACTTCCCATTACCTCCAAGGGCTTTTGGGTTTCTGTGGTGCATGATCAGTTTGGAAATGGCGACAGTTAGTGTGTCCTTCATTTCTCTCTGAAGGATCTTTAAGGAAGGAATAAAGTTCAAAGTCCAGGAGACCAAATTCATTATTTTCCCCAGAGAGAAAAATCCATTTCTCCTTGAGCGAGAATTTTGTATGTGACTATAAACCATGTTTCACTTGCTTTTCCCTGTTGAAATTTCACTGTTCAGGAGAGGGCCTTTTCAGCAAGGAGTGAGAGGGTACTTGGGAAAGAGACTCTGCAGCCTTTTTGCTGTGATTCCTTGGCAAAAAGGACCTTAGAAAAAGTCTAAAGCAGGGAAAGAATAGTCCTAGGCCACAGCATTATGGATGTTTTTCCAGAATTAGTCTTGGAGCTGAAAATGCTGCAAGCAGGGCGAGCAGAAAGCTGTCTCTGATGGGGTCATACTGGGAATGCTGAGCACCCGATGTGAGGTGCTCAGTCCCTCCAGCTCCCTCCTGCAGCTCAGTGGGAGGTATAGGCAGTGGTATCCGTGTTTCTTACTGAGCCCCTCCAATGGAGAAGGGCTCAGAAAAGAGAGTGAGTGAGAAACCCTCTGAACCCAGCGAAACTGAGGATGAGAGGGGCAGCGGGCACAAGACAGTCTGATCAAATCTGGTTAATTGTTGTTGTTACGCTGTTGTTTTTACGTGCTAGGCAAAATCTGCTCTGCCATCTTGTCCCCATGTTTGTGCACCTCCCTGTGCCATCAGCGAGAGCTGAAAGGCACCTGGGGAGACACATGTGGTGAACGAAGTCTCACCCAGGGTGCACGTGCCGTTGTTACCCATGCATTTTTCAGGGCTGAGAAAAAGACAAATATTGTTGTTAATGAGCTAAATTATTAGCCCCTGTCGTTGTACTTAATTCTACGGAACTACAGACCTACACCCAGTGAGGCCCATTTTCCACACAGCATGAATCACTTGCTCGTTTTTTGTCCTCACTAGTTTCAGATTTTAATTTTCCATTCCTCTGGCTTTCTTCATGCGGATGAATAATGGACCATTTATAATACATCAACAATATCAGAGCATACGATTATGGCTTCAGTCCGTGTAATCCCGTCAGACAGTTCGCAGAGCACGAACGCCTGTCGTGCAAAGCCACATCCTATTTCCACAAAGAAAACCGAAGGGGATGCCAGCCTGGCAGCTTCTCCCCTCTGCCACTCGAAATAGCTCTCGGGAGCTGAGTCATGAAGTGGAGCCCAGAATAACAGGCGATTTCTTTAACCCAGGGACAATAATCAGCTGTGCTAACAATTACAGATGGAAATGGGCTTCAGGCAGTAGTTTATCATAAGACACGCTGAACCCTTCTGTTGCTGTGAATAAATGCCTGGGTAAACTTGCTTTGAATCCAACTAAATAAGGCTGTGTAATCGAGCTTTATTCTGTTGCATTAGGGGCTGAGCCTGCTCCTGCTGCACGTAGCTGTGACGACTCCAGTGGGTCGTGGTGCAGAGGCAGCGGCAGCCCTGAGGACTGAGCCCGTCTGTTCTCCCATGGCACTGCAGGACCTGTGCTGGGTACCAGCACAGTCAGCATCCTCATCTGTCACGGATACTGATTTAAGGATAACATGCTTCTCTTCACGCATCCAAAGACCTTCATTAAGGACTAACAGATCAGACTTAAGCACGTGACAGATGCCAGTTGCAGTTCTGCTCTTCTGTTTCCTTATCACACCTTTTCCTCTGTCGTGTATTTGTTGCATATTTGGAAACGGAATAGTTTCCTGAAACCAGGATTCTGAGTTTGGAAATCTGCAGGGTCAGTGCTGCGTAACTGAGTCGCTGAATAACATAGGATACAGTCAGCACGAGAAGGTGATGAATCATGTGTCTATTTAGTGTGAAATGGGAAGCCTTCACAGAGCTGCTTGTGAGCTGTCACATGCATTTTTTGCCTGACTCACTTAGATTACTCAGAAGCATTGGCTGGGATGCGGCATGCGGGTCGGCGCGGGCAGGAGCCTGGTCCATGCAGGATCCTGAAACTGCCAGTGGGGCTTGGAGGGAGCTCAGGACCGTGTGAGCAGGAAGGATTGCCCAAGTGATGCCCTAAGGAGCACTACAGGCATCGATTTTAGTTCCTCGAGCAAGAACTTAGCAGCGGCTAAAAACTACATTTAAAAAAATACCCAATAACTTCTGTCTTACTCATTTATCCATAGGGATACTCATTTTAAATAAGAAAATTTTAAGGACACTTTCTTTTTTTTTTACAAATAAAGGTTTTTAAACAAATCTAACATATAGTTAAGCTGACCAAGCACGAGGTAGAAAACAGCAAAGCTCCCTTCTTTTTTGCTGTTGTATATTTTCACTGGTCAATCTAGGTAATTCTTTTAATTAATAACATAATTTTAGATAACTTCTTATTTGAAAAAAAATAAAAAGATAACGAAAAAGCTAAACTATCAGTACTTCTTGATTTAGCTTTCTAAATACTTTAATGAATATTGTGGAAAAATCCTTAAAATTCATTTCTCCTCTTACTCTCCAAATACTTCCAACTCCCCCTTTTTTTAGGAAAAGGAAAACTAAAATACGTTTCTTTACAAGCAAAGAAAGACTGAAAGCACAAACACTCATGTGAGGTAACAGATTATGGAGGAACAGGACTCAGTGCTGACAGTGTCCCGTTTGCTGTGCTCCCGGAGAAAGTGCTCTTCCCTGCTCCCGACCCCCTCACCGTTTCACCCTCTGCACGTTTTTCGTTTCAGCCTGCGTTCACGGACTTTGCATCAGAAACTGAGAGCATGTCTGCTGTGAAAACTCCACAATGTATATAATGTCTCCTTTTAAAAAAAATGTGAGTTATTTGCTCTCATTTCATTGATTCCTATCTATGGGCAAATGCAGCCAGAACCAACATAGCACCATGTGCTGTGCAAGACTGAACAGCACCTTTGTTTACCATTAGCATCATCATCAAATTAGGAGGAATTAATTATTACACATTGGGTTGGTTCGTTTAACCAAGTGGTTGGCAGCTGAACTCAAAGACATTAGCACAGTGATGGGGAAAGTTTTTTTTTCAGTTTGTCACCGGTAGCAGGGCTCGCTCCTGCTCTCCACCTTGCACACAAATGCTACCTTGCTACTCTGTACTTCATCAGAACCTGGAGAAATCCCATTCATACTGATCAAGCTGATTTTCTCTGCCAGCGGCATCAAATACAGTTTAGATTCATTTTCTGGACATGTATGGAGGAGTTGGGCAGCTTCAGTGCTAACCAGGAATACTTAACCCTTCTCCGGCACCAGCCTGCTGAAAGGCAGCATGAAGTATTTCTCAACCCTGACTGAGGTTGGTTCCTGTTGTTGCTCTCCTGTTCAGAGGGACGAAGTCGGGAATGAAGCATTAAAGGTCTCAACCTTGCGCCCGTTAACGCTGAAGGCAAAACTCCAGCAGATTTCGGTGACGGCAAACAGGGGATGAAAAGACCTGAATCTACAAAGCACGGAGATGCAAAGGTGCACATGCCAAGATGCTTAACGCCCGAAGATTTCACTGCAACTTTGAGGATGCTGTGAATTGCACAGGATGAGGCCAACATTGGACCACAAATGCATTGTGGAAGGAGCAGTCTTTTCCTTACTCCTTCTTGGCTGCGATTTCCCACAGGTTTCCGTTCTAGGGCACCAGCGAGCCAGTTCAGCTGACTAAGCTGAAGTGCAGAAGTCAGATAACTGCACAGATTATCTGATTTTATTTACCCCATACTTCTGGCTTTTCCGTTTCCAAGGGAAGGCTTACGTGTAATAGGATGTAGGGCTTTGAGGTGAATCTCTTGTCATTGGAAAATCAGTCTCAGGTTTGTAAGGAAGCAGGAGACCTCGCAGCCCCAGATGGAATTAACCAAAATGTATTTCCATCTCTCATGGATGTTATTTACACAGCGCAAGCCAGTTCAGAGCGGTGAAGGGTATATTTAACACAAGGTCCTCTAACATTTGGATCCACCCCATCACTCGACTTAACAGATACTTGATACTGATCAAGTGACTCACTTCATTAAGAAATAAACCCTGCTGTGTTGCCGACCTCTGACAGCGAACAGTGAGCCCCATTGTCATCTGATGAGTCCTTTCTCTGTCCCAGCCCACACGCCCCGAAGATGCACACCGGGCACAGCAGCAGCACTGACCCTGTTTTTCCGTGGTGGTGTGTGCCAGCCACGGGCACGCAGCAAACCCCCGTGCGCGGGAAATACCCTTGTTTAATCCCCAGGCTCCCTGCATGCCCCTGCAATGGAGGGGCAAACCAGGGTGTTCATTCACGATCTGGAGGTAGACAGTTTATTTTGTTAGCAAGATGGGAGCTGGTGCTTGGTTGTTCCCTGTTTGAAGGAGTTATTCCTGGTTTTCCTGTTCACCTCGGCTTCTTGCTTGTGCTCGACGGCAGCGTCTGCCGGTTCCTGCCTGCCGAGCAGGGCACGTTATCGGCCACAAGTAATCCAATAACACGGTAGTCAAGATGTGTGCAAGCACCTAGGTTAAAATAGTCTCAAAAAGGAGTAAATGTAAGAAGTGTACCCCCGTGCCCAGAAGCACTGCCAGCAAACATCCCTTTTCTGAGTGAGACCGCACAGGTAGAGCTGAGTCCCATGTGAATATTTATACCCCTTCCACCACTGAGGGCATGTTTCACCGGGACCCCGGAGCCAGAGGAAAGGGATTATTTCAGTGTGGTTCCCACTTACTCCTTTCTCTGCTCCACTTCAGCAAAGGTACTAATCAGTGCTCGTTCACTAAATGCCATGGAAACCCCAGGGCCCATAGTGAGATCATCTGCCAGTACTTTTTTTATATTAAGATTTTTGTTCAACAACTGTTTTTAAGGCTTTGGGGGAAAAAAAAAGAAGAAAAAAAAAAAACCAAAAAAAAACCACAAGGGAGGGTTCACTGAGAATCATTTCCACAGCTGGAAATAGACTTTGTTGTAAGCCCTGACCATACAAGCCCCCACAAAAAGCAAGAGTTTATACCCCTCCATACCATCACTGGTAAAAAGGAAAAGAGCTCCCAAAAAATGTAGTGAAGCAACTAAAATGTGTTTTGTTATAACAAGTGAAAGCTTTTACTTTTTTCCAGTGGCATCTGAGCTACTACGTGAAATGTTTATACTTTCCTTTTATCAGTGTCTGGTTTTTATATGAGATCTAGAAATCTCAGTGGCAACATCCTTAACTTTAAATTTGATAGAAAAAAGTGTCTTGATCAATTACAACAAATGACCCACCAAGTTTTTTAGAAGTACCTTTCTCTTTAGAAATATCCAACTCAGTAGGCAGTCGCTCAAAAATACAGAGCTTGTGAATGTTTTATTCACAGGTGGGCAGATTTTAAGTTTTATTTCCCATGATTTTTAAACTAAAGAGTAATGAGTGACTTGGTGATAACTAGAAGTACCAAAACTGTGGCAAGAAAAGAGTTTAAGGCAGCATAATGACATTGAGAAAAAGAAATAATTTGGTTCAAATCACTAATTTTTCAAACACTTGAGCATTACCACCTAGTACAATCAGGTTATTGTTGGGTAATTAACACCTATCTTTCCAGCTTGAAAAGATGCTTTTGTTCTCACAGTGTCAGCTGTTTCTCACTAGAATTCACTTTTCAAGGAGGAGTATGGTTCTGCTTTCTGTCCAATATCACAGCTTTTGAAATAGTAAAATAATAAAGGTCCAGGGTCAGCCAGTTCTGAACTCCGGTTGAGCAGGGAATTAAAAACAGCAGAGAGAAGGGAATGAGATTGTTGGGGGGAACATGGAGTAAATATTAACTTTTAATTAAAGCCCTCCACAGCACACAGTCCGGAGACAGATCTCTGCTGGCGGAGGAAGAGGACGTTGGTTTTTAGGTGACCCGTCAGGCCAGGGTGTGTGAGGAGCTCTGCAGGCGACAGCTCTGCTCCGCTCTACTCTAAATGATAACACGCAGCTGACGGGGCAGGAAGGCAGCAACTCCACGAGGACCGTGTTTTTCTGCAATTCCTGTACGGGCCTTGCTAATTATAGCAGTTTTCCCCCAGGTCCGTGGCCGTGGCTGCGTTGCCCCTTGGTCTGGCTGGCTCCTTTTTTCTGGTTCATTCTGTCCAGGCTATTTTGGTTGCAGAAAGTCAATGACAGCACTGTCAGGGCTAGTGGAAATGCGTTTGGGGGACAAAGGGAGATGGAGCATATGCCCCAGGACAAAGTAAAAGAAACTGTCCAGAGTGAATTAGTTTCCTTTTTCTTCTCCTCCTGTTAGTGAAAGGATTGGTTTTGGAAATGTCTCATTTTGTTTCATTTCTAAATAATGCTTTCTCTGTTGTTGGTGGGGTTTTTTATTTACACTCATTGCAGATCAGCATTTTTAGCTTCCTTTTTTTTTTTTTTTCTTCTTCCTCCTCATCAGCAAGAATATTAACCACTAAAGTGAAAAAATATATGTTTGGGAATCCCGGAAGAGAATATTTGACTTTCTGAAAATATACAAGTCTTCCCTGGGTTTGTTTGGGCTATTTTCTCTTGAGTTTGGCTTTTACTACTCCATCCCTGGATACCGTGGAGTTGACATTTGTTTATCTTCACAAAGGAGAAACCTATTTCAACATGGAATATTAGCAGTTGCGGCTTGCTGTCAGTGCAGCATGCAAGCGGTGTTGGTAGAACCTACCAAGAGCAGGTAGACACTGGAGCCTCTTTTGAGTAAATTCTCAGATGAAATGGTTATAAAGACCACAAGACTAATCTATTTGGAGGACACATTCCAGTTAGCTTACAAGATATGTGAAAGACACCCATTCACTTTTTCAGGGCGGGAATTCATCTGAATCAACTAACTTCAGAATGAGGTCTTTGAGTCCAACGCTGAGGCTTCTTAAAAGAGGCAGTGATGAAACCTCATTTCCATACCTGGCTCTCTTTCTGTTTATGAGGTTATACACCTACCTGCAGCTGGAAGAGCTTTATGAAAAAAAAAAAAAAAAGATTGAAGCAAATCAATCAAATTAATGGTTTATGTATTGCAAAAGAGAAGAAATTCAGAGGAAGTTTATGTGGCTGGCTGACATACCTTTTTAGTTCAACCTAAATGATTGCAAAATATATAAACATATACATTTCCGTGTCTTAACAAAATATGGAGTCATGGGAGAGAAAGCATAGGAGATGTCTGTAAATTGGTGATTAAGGTTACATCTATCTTCCTCTAGGCTTGATCTGAGAGTTGGTCGTTAGATCTCTCTACAGCCATCTATTCAGTCCTCTCATTGCTAGTCCAACAATCAGCTCCAGCTGCTCCTCTACATCTTCTGTTCGCACTGATCTTGGCTTTCTCTTCCTTTTCCCTTTCATCTGTGGTTCCTTCTCTTGGCAGCCCATTTCTCTTTAAGCTGGAGGTTCTCATCCTTTCTGAATTGTGCTGACAAGTTTGCTAGTAGCTGGTCTTCTCTGCTACGCGGTCTTGTCTTCATGGGGAAGTTCATGGCTTCATATTTTTCCCCATAATGTCTAAAGATTCATAATTGCTAAGAAGGAAAAAGAATAGAAACGATCACCCTTGCATCCTCTATAATGAACTACAGGAATTTGTGTTTCAGAGCATGCTTTACTATAATCTCAGTGAACATTTTGTCTCTCTGTCTTTGGACCAAAGAAAACACAAGAAAATTCCCATTGTTTTTCATCTCATTTCTCAATTACTAGTAAAGCAGCACACCCTTATGCGCAGGCCTAACATCAGTCCATTCACAGGCCAGGGTGTGAATAGCACTAATAAAAGAAAGCTTGTGTCATTTGATTGTGTGTTCTCAGCCTTACCTGTGAACCGAGGAAAGAAAACAAGGTTGTAGTACCGGGAGTTGGGAAACGGGGTTATAGGTGGGATAGAGAAATGTGAGATACAATGGTACTCTCTGGCAAGGCAGTAGAGCAGAGAGGAACTTTCAATATTGCCTCAGCATAATTGAAAGGGTTTCTCTTTTAATATTTAGACATCTATCAAGAAGAGTAAACTCAAGGGCTATTTGGAGTGTGCACACTGAATAAGTCATCACTGTTGTGCTGGAATCATTTGGAGAATTGGAAATTATCAGCTTGATAGCATTTTTTTAATAGCTCAGTAGACAAGCAGTTGATTCGATAAATATTTAAAAATAAACCAAGTGAGCATTATGCATTCATGTCAGTCAAATAATGTTAAAATAATTTCATAGTCACAGAACTCCACCATATTGGCTGGCAGGAGAAGAGATCTTAGCTTGAAGGCTTGAAGTTGTAGGGGAATAAATCTCCAGCATAGGAGTTGCACTCAGGAGTTACAGCAGTAGGGCACTGCTCAGACCTTTGGGCTTACACGTTCAGTTCCGAGATGAAACTGGAAAAAAGCCAGTGACAATGAACGTAGATTTCCCAATACCTTGAAAAAGAATATTGTCATTTCTTCCAGGTTTATGGAAAAACAGTTGGCTTCTCTCAACTCAGCCAGGGTTTTGTCTCATGTGGGCTTTAAAAATTCTTAAACATCGAAATAACGCCCATCAGTATATTTAGACAGATGAAATAAAGCACTGAATGGGGATTGAGCACACTGCTGCTGTTACACCACAGGCTGTGCCCTGCTGAAGCGCTGCTGCTTGCACCGCTGGCTCTGGAGGTAGGAGACAGATTTCGGCATCCAAATAAGCCGTCTCTGCATCACACCACGGTGTCAGGTTGGGCTTCTTGTTTTGCATGTCTGTTTCTAAAAATATATGTTGTTTGTCAGGATGATGTTGAAAGATGGTTCAGAAAGGCTGGACCTTGGTATAGTCCCAAAGGCTGAACATAGAAATGGGGATGGCAGCAGAGCAAGCTGAAAACTATCTATTAGAGAGGTCTTGCTCCCTTTCCCAGCCATTGCAGTTTACTGCCTTTCCTGGTGCTGACCACACCTCAGGAGGCCTTTATTGCTTCTGTCGCCTCCATCCTTGCGGCAGCTGTGGCAGGTCTTGCTTGAAACATGTCACCTTGAAGAATCTCACATACCCTGTGCTGACACAGTCCCAACACCTCCTTGCCCTCCATCACTGCCATACCCCTATGGTTTGGCTACAGCCAACGTATGTTTTTCTTGATGTGGATGCCACACTCACAAGAAGATAGAGGTTGCGTATGAACTCCATATTGCCTCACATAAGATTTATATTAATTATGTATAATAATATATAATTATACATTATATATATTTTATATACCTACACAATATAATGACATAATAAAAGTACACATTTTATGAGCCAGTATTCAGTTCATATGCAGACAAACTGTGTGTATTAATTAGATAAAATTACATATAGTATTTCTAAATTATGCTATATAGGTCATCTTACATAATTAATATATATTATTAGAGATAATAGTATGCATTAATTACACAAAAATAATTACAGAATTGGGTTTAATATAAATACTGAGTTCTGTTGAGACCCAGCTTTCATAATTGCCTGTGATGAGTATCCACAGAGGATGGAAGTAGAGCTATAAGCTCAGTTTTCACTCTCAGATTTCCACACGCCCTCTGTAGAAATGGTGTGTGCCCATTCCCATGTTGGGTCCAGAAATCTGACATCTACAGAATCTCAGGTACTGAAACATATTCAGAGCCAACAGCATAAAGATCCCCAGCATAACACCTGCCCCGATACAAAATGATGCTGCTCTGTAAACACTGGGGCTTTCCTTCAGCTGGCATGTTTCTTACCTGTTCACATTCTGCTTTGGCGCGTTGGCAAAGCAGTCAGAGTGATTACAGGACACTCCCAGGGCTGCCTATGTGTTGTTTGCATTTTACACCCTCTCTTACCTCGCACTTATTTCACAGCATGCAAATAAGCAGCCAAATACTTCTGTGAAACAAGGAAGCCCCGACTAAAATCTGTGACTGTGATTTTTTAAAGCTTCAGGGAGGAGGAATCAGAGGATCACTGGAATTCCTCTGAGAGGGAGGAATCAGCAGTATTACAAATTTCTTTCCTTTGCAGGGGGTGGAGACATAGAAACAGGTGAGAGGAGGGGCTGGGAATTTTAATAAATCCATTTCTGCTGGCGCTAAGCAGCTTTCTTCACGTGTTAGTATCAGGACACACTGCCAAGGCAGCACTGAGCGCACCGGCACTCCCACGCCGCGAGCCATGATAACGCTTCGTTTGGTGTAAGGTCTGTCAGCTCAGTGTTCAGTTTGCTTTCAGAAAGAATTAAACAGCTGACTAAAAATGACAAGGAAAAATGAACTTAAAGAGGACACTAGAACAACCTTGAAACACGTTTGAAACCCACGCTGTTGTGACAGACTGCGTCCTGTGTGTGTGCATGCATGTGCATGAGAATTTACGAACACGTATAACGTTAATTACCCACTTCTGTCCTGAAGCAAGGCTGGGAATGAATTTCAGGAAGAGAGATGTTTGTTTTGCGCGGGCGCCCATATCCCATCTACTTTCGCTCCCGAGGAAGTTGCCCCGTATCTCCACCCTGTGTACGCTCGTGCCTGTAGCTGTAGGCAGTAAGCAGAGAGAAGACACGGAGCTTACGGAAACCCGTGTACCCCCGTTCCTCTGCGTCCCGCAGCATGGAAAGCCTGACCAGCAACGAGCCCAGGGTTTATCCGCTGCTCCTGCCTCAGCTGAAGCCGTACAGCTGTTGCCTTAGTAGAGAAAGGGATTGGATTTCACAGGCTGTGTAATCTGCGACAGCGCTCTTTGGCTTGGGGATAGCAACAAGCCTCACCCAGGCTTAGCCATCCCCTTTCTGCCCGTAGAGGAACGCCCCGGTCGACATAGAAGGAAAATTGTTTGCTGAATTTCTGCACAGCCCTCCTTCCAATTGCTGGAGAGAGAGGGGGAGTGTGAAAGAGAGAGAGTTTAAGGCAGGCTCTGCACTGGTGTTCTGGGCTATTTCAACTTCGGGGCAACTTTAGAGAACTTCAGTTATTTTTGGTAAGTTTTTTTTTTCTTTTTTAAAACAAACCCCTCTCTCTTTCTTTCGTTTTAATCTGTGATGCAGATTGCTCAAGTTTGCAGTAGGTGATGGGCTTTTTTAAATTGCAGAGAGATGTGGGTGTGTGTGTTTTGCGTCCTTTGATGCAGAAACTGGACATTCTGATTATAAAGACATAATGTTCCTTGAAACCTGAAGATGCTGTGTGTTAAGTGATACCGCTGGGGCAAAGTGTGGCCAGAACTTCAGCCAAGGTGCATCCCACCTGGTGTAAAGCTTTGTCTCTTTCTCCTGTGGGAAGAAATGAGATCAGGGATGAAGGAATGTGTTCAGCCTGCTAAAAAGTTTCTGATCTATGCCTTTAATGCAGGGGTTTCAAACTTGTGCACTAAACCTCCCAAAGCTTTCCGAAGGACGTTGGTTCTCAGTGCTATACACACCCCTCCATTCAGTAATCTCTATTCCAGATCACGCACGTTGTTTTTCCTACTTCCTCTGTCTGTATACTTAACCCATCGTACTATCTCAAAGATAGTGAAACTCTCTTTTGTAGTACAAAGAGACGTAGTCCCAGTTGTTGCAATGAATTGCAAGGTGCAAATTGCAGTTTACTTATAGTGAAGTTGGTTTGTGATGAATATGAGTTTTCTGCCATTTATTTTCCCAACAGATATGTTTAGATTTTTATAGTATCTGTGCTTCTACGAGAGGAACTCTATTTGTGTTGATATGATATCTCAATAGATACCATTTGCAATATATATATCTACCATAATATACTGACTTGACACTAGGATCTCTGTATGTTAGTGGTATTTGAGACTAAGATTAACCTTGAAGCATTTAAAAAACGGGTCCATAACCTTGTCAGAAGTGGGATCCTGTATATGTTCACTGCGAGGCTGGTGAGGCTAGTTCACAAAATGCTAGGAGATCTTTCTGTCCACCTGTCTAGGCTCTTTGCCCCATCCACATATCTTAATATGTTTCTGAACACATGAATACAGATGATCAGAAGTAGGATTTGTATCTGTAGCCACCTGTAGAAAGGATGAAAAGTACATTTTCTTAAAGCTTTAATTACTTACATGAGAAAACACCAAAACTCTACCCCTCTACAACAAAAATAGCCATTCTTCTTTACAATTTATGAAAGAAGAAACACAGAAAGTTGAAAGGTGACTATTAAGAGATACAGTACTTAGCTTACGATCACCTGTTGCATGTATGAAGGAAAACTTTTAAGTATTGCCTTGCTGTATCTCTTACTATAATAAAGAAAAACTATAAGGAATTTTGCAGATCCAAGCAAATTAGAGGAAGAGCAGCTTACAACAGCCAATTTACTTCCAAAATCTATCCTGACATAGGTCAAAAGTCCAGCATGAAAAAGTTTCAGATGTTTAACAGCACAGGAAAACATATCACCTCTCAGAATTTATTGGGTTTTATTAGCTATGTTTAAAAATGATAAGTGTGACTGGAGCTTTTAATTGCAGTAACTCTATAACAATGGAGTTAACAATAACTCTTCAGCAATAAACTGAACACTATAAATCTGCGCGAGGCGCTCTGCAGTGCTGACATGTTCCATGATGTCTGTAGCTTTTCTGTGGAAGCATGTAGATTTGTTAGCTAAAATTGCATTTTACTATCTTTGGTGTGGCACACTCGTAAAGTAAACTCTACTATTAGATTATGAGGCTTGTGTAAATCTCCGACTGAAGTTGGTTTGACTCTAGTCAGTGCTCATAAGCAATCCATCGAGGATGGCTGCCTTCCAAGCTCCTCTGCAGCGGGTGTTAACGACTTTTCAGTCAGACGGGGCAGCGGAAACTTCTAGCACTGATTCGCCAGGGGTTTGGAGATGGCGTGTATTTTCTGCTTTTAATTGTCTTGGACACTCAATCTGTATTCACAACTATGAGGTCAACGTGCCTCTGTTCACTTTTGGCTGTACTTGAAGCTCATCACTGAAAGAAAATCCAACAGTCTGTCATGGTCAGGGGAAGAGCTATGGTCTGAGTTAACCTCCTGTTGACTTCAGTGGGTTCAGTGCCCCATGCTCGGTGCGAAGAGGCTGTGCTCGGAGCACCTTGCTCCGGGGAGCCACACCAGGAACTTCACAGCCGCTTTACTTAGCGTTGTCACTGTGAGTGGAAGGAGTAAAACATACAGCATTGGGATCTTACTGAAGTATTGTCTTCTATGAAGCCACAGGAATGTATGTTCCCTTGGTTTGAACCTCTAAGGATGCATAGAGGTTTGTTGTTGTTTTTTTTCCCATGAGTTTTCTACTAGGGCAAAGAAGTCAGTGCGTCGTACGCAAGTGTAAAACACTGAGGGATTTAAGTAAGACTTTTTCCAGGATTCCTCACATCAGGAGACCTACACAATCAGAATATAAGGCAGTGTATTTGAAAGGTGTGAGAGTTACCGGCCTATATTCTGCGTAAATAGTTGAGTAAATAGATTCAATCTATTTTTTACATCTAGCTATTTTTGTATTCCATAATGTCCCTCACATCAGGGAGCAGCAAAACATGCACTGGAAAAATCAAGGTTTCCACCTCTGGAAAAACATCTCACTGTGTTTCTGGGCTCCATGTTGCAGGTTCAATCCAAACCAGTAAGGTTGCGAAAGACCACAATGTTAGCCCAGCTCTGTGCGAGGAGGGGACCTGGCCCTCTGCACCGGCATAGGCAGATCGAGCAAGAGCGAGCTTTTGCTTTCAGGCAGTTTGCCACGTCCCTGAGCCCTAGTGTGCTAAGAAACTGTTTTCCTGACAACATCATCTAACTACTACTGCCTTTCCTGCTTCCCTTAGCTGTAACTTCCAATCTGCCTAGCAGGCTTTTCCCTCCAAAGCCAAGTGGTGGAGCAGCTCCCAGCGATGTAGGGGATTCAGCTTCTGATGGAGCGAAGATTAAACCTTGCCAAGACTAGGTTGCCATCTCTCCACATGTGACAGAAATTAAGACAACACTCTTGTGACAAGAAAGATTCTTTGGATGACCCACAGCTGTGCCTAACCCCGGTGTGGGAGGATTACAGCTGTACCTAGGGAACCTTGCTAAATCCATGTGTTTGCCCATCTCGCTCCAGATTTTAAAGTCAAGGCTGGAATTCATTATTTTATATTGGAAAACAAAACTTCAGGCTAGGAGGGGATCTTGCACATACTAAGTACTTCCTACCAACATGTTTACTTCCTGAAAGGAGGCTATAGGTAGCCAAATATCTGGAAGTAACTGCTGACTCATTGCAGAGAATGGGTCTACAGTTTTCTATCAGAGAAGAGGAACCCACGAGTTCACCATCCAAATCTCACCAAACATGTAGTCCGGAGTGACCAGAACAAGTAAAAATATTTTAAGTTTATTATGGCATGTAAGTAATAAATAAGGCTAGGTAACTGATAGGGGACCCATCTGCTCCCATGGCATAGGGACAGCAGCTCTGCAAGGAGCGAGTCGCAAGCCACGGTAACAGCCCAAATCCCAGTGAATTTCCATGGAG